>NC_016089.4:31460096-31547250 GCF_000004515.6 Glycine max
AAGTTTCCACCAGATTTTCCAAGAAAAAACGAATATCAAAAGCTGAAGCACGTTAGAGAATCGATTTAAAAAAGTAAATGTTCATCGTTAGAATGTCAATTTTTTTTTATCTCCGTGTTGCTTCTCTGAGTAACCGAACAGAGCTCAACAAATCCAAAACCAAGTACAAATTCGTAGAACCAATCGAAACACATCATCATCATATCACAACATAGTGCAGTTCACAGTGTTTCGAGATATTTTACCACAAAATGCAGAAAGATAAAAGTGAAAATGAAAAGTGAAAAATGGTGAGAGAATCAGCGATGCGGAAAGAGACCTTGGGGTGATCGCAGGAGGAAGGAGTGAGAAGCGCGGATCTGAGGAGCGAGAAAGCAGCCATTGGAGAAGGCGAAGAAGAAGGGAGCAAAACTCAAACCCTAGAAAATTGAAGAGTGGGTTGTTGAGGTTTATGCACAAGAGGGGGAGTGCGACATGGATGGAGAAGTGGGAGCCGATGCCGCTGGTAACGTAGACGGTGGGGCCCAGGGAGCCGAGGGCACACCAGCGGCGCGGGTGGAGAGTGTGGGGCAGACCAGGTTTTGGTGAAGGGTGGAAGATAAGGGGCCGGAGATAAATTGTGGGTGGGGGCGGCGAGGAGGACGTGGCGGTTGGAGGAGGAGACAGACTGTGTGAGGGTTGAGGAGAGAAGACATGGATGAGGTTTCACGTTTTCAACTTAATATAAAATGGAAAAATATCTATAAAGACAAAGACGGTTTTTAAAAACCGTATTTGAAAGGTTGTTTTCAAGGACGGTTTTTAGAAAACCGGCATTGAAAGCTTACCGCATTTTTTACCAAGGCGGTTTTACAAAACTGTCCTTATTTTAGTGTCGTAAAATCTCCCTTTTGCAGTGGTGTATCAATCCGTAAGTATTACATAACATACGGATTGTCAATATGTTATACGTATTATTCAATCCGTATAACTCATACGGATTGGTTAATCCATATGCGTTATAGGAATTTATAATATTTTTTTCAATTTAAAATTAAAAGAAATATTTATTGTTTTTTATTTTTTTTTTAAATTATAAATATATTAATATGATTGTTATAAAAATTAATGTAAAAAAATTATTTGTTTATTTGAAATGTAATTAGTATTATTATTTTAAATATTTTTAAATAAGTGTAGTTTGGTAATTAATTTGTAAGTATTTGTTTTTATATTTTGGAAATGGTATTAATTGTAAAATAATTTACACTTATAATTTATGTATAATTTATTTGAGTCGTTGTGGTCTAAAATTGATTGTTTTTTATTTAATTTGATGATTTATTTTATTATTTTGGAAATGGTATTTGTTATAATTTGATGAATTAGAATTAAGTTTAATAATATAATTTATTTTAGCACATATGGTTAGGTTATAATGTTTTATGTATTATATGGTTATGAATTTTAAGTAGAAAAAGTTGATGTTATTGGTTTTTAATATATAGGGCTATCAATTTTAATGTTTTATATTATTAAATGCAGTAGAAAAATACCTAGGGGTTTGTGTGATAGTATATATATGGTGCGGTTAGGAGTCGTTTGTTTGTGATTGAAATTTTTTAATGTCTTATTAAGATGGACGAAGATCAATGGATGTATGACAGTATAATGTCTAAAGAAGTTGATATGAATTAACAAAATGAAGATGAAGATGGTGTAAAATCAGAACATATTGATTGTTCTGATGCGTTCAATACTTCTTAGGTATTAATATGATTTTTTGTTGTTAAAGTAAGTTATTGAATTTTTATTGAAGAGTAAAGATGTTTGGATTGCATTGTAGGTGTTTGCTACCCATGATGATATTTTGAATTGGGCTCATGCTATTGCTTATGAAATTGGTTTTGTGGCAGTCATTATGAGGTCAAACACAAAATTCTGGTATGGGAGGAAGGATTTCATTTGTCTTAATTAGTTGTGAAAGGAGTGGTCAGTATAGGTTCAAGAAGAAAGATTTTGTAAGAAGACATACCGGCAGTAGGAAATGTTGGTGTCCCTTTAAGCTGCATGGGAAACCAGTGGTTGGAGGCCAAGGATGGATGGTGAAGTTAATGTGTGGGAGTCACAATCATGAAATGACAAAGTCATTAGTTGGACATCCATACACTGGTCGATTGACTAAGGATGAAAATATAATTATTCTTGATATGACAAAGTTAATGGTGAAATCAAGTGTCAGACCCTAATTTCGTCCGGGGACTATCATTCACTGATATTTTGATTCTCGCTAGTTGAATTATGGTGTTCGACACCAGTTACCGCACGAAACAAGGGATCACTTAGTGTTTTGATCAAGAATACAAAAAGGACACCAAAGAAGGGGGCAAAAAGGTATTTTTATGGATTTTCCTAGACCTGAGTTCGCCCAGGCTAGCATCTGGCTCACTTGGGCCATGGAATGGCTTCATGGATAAGCAACTAGCTCGCCTAGGTGAGCTTCAACCGCCCCAAAATGGCTTTTTCTCTATAAATAACCCTGAGGGGGGGGGGGTTTAAGGGGTTGGAAGGTTCAACACGTGAGGGAATTGAGAGAGTTGAGAGAGAAGAAGAAGAAAGAGAGAAAGAAGAAGAAGAAAGAAGAGGAAATAAAGTCGAGGCGCTACTGAATCGCGACCCTGATCATTCCCTACGTCATTTCTTGTTCTGTGTTCTTCGTACGATAGTCAATTAGTTTTATTTTTAAGGATTGAACATGATCTATGTACGCTTAGGGGTCCCCCCTTATTATTATGTGCACATTCATCTTCTCCATCTATCATCGGTAATCTCGTTTATTTTTTTTTTGTAAAGTTTAATCTTAACCGATCACAAGTGTTGTAAAGTTGTCTTTAAAGAGATTGAAAGTTAATAAACAAAACCAAAATAAAACCAACTCATAACTGAATTTCTCTCCATCAAAAAGTCAGTTGAGATCATTTCAAGGTCCATCGCCTTAACGACCTTTTTTTGTTTGTTAATAAAAATGAATCTTTCCAAAGCATAAAACCAATTCAACACACAAACTTTCTCACTTTTAAAGAACTACGTAGGTTTGAATTCCTCATCGCACCTGAGGATACGTAGGAGCAAGGGCACCTCCTTGTCGACCCCAAAAATAAAGAAATATAAAAAGGGAAAATACGCAATTTTGAAGTCATGTTTTGCACACTCGATTAAAGGTTGTCGTCCCTTGTGATGGGCGCGTGGGGGTGTTAATACCTTCCCCATGCGTAAATAACTCCTAAACCGTTATTTTCAAAATCCGCAGACCCTTTAATTTGGTTTTTTTCTAACGTATATGGGAAGATCTGGGATCTGGCGATGATAGAGGTGGTCGTTGAAGCCATCGCATCTCTCACTCAATACTATGACCAATCACTTAGATGCTTCACTTTAGGGGACTTTCAGTTGGCACCAACCATAGAGGAGTTTGAAGGGATCTTAGGATGACCGATAGGAGGAAGGAAGCCATACCTTTTTTCTGGGTACTATCCTTCGATGGCGAGAATAGCAGGGGTGATCAAGATCTTGGAATGAGAATTAGACTGAGTGAAGCAAAGTAGGAATGGGGTAGGGGGAATACCAAGGAAGTGCTTGGAGGAGAAGGCTGAAACTCTGGCCAGTCAAGGAGAGTGAGCATCATTCATCGACGTACTAGCACTGCTAGTGTTTAGGACAATACTATTTTCGAATGTAGACAGGCTGGTGGATCTAGCAGCAATTGACACCTTTCTTGCTTATCACCACAGCAAGGAAAGCCCGGTTATTGCTGTTTTGGCAGATGCGTATGATACATTTGACTTAAGATGCGAGAAGAGTAGTGCGAGGATTGTCTATTGTACGCCTGCTTTTTATGTATGGTTGGTATCCCACGTCTTCAATCATGAGAGTAGATCTGTCTGCCCCCTACAAGGTCATCGCATCTGCGTCGAAAAGGACAAAGCAAATTGGGAAGAACTCTTGGCAGGCATGACAAGAGCGTCCATTAGTTGGTTCCCATGGTGGAAAGAAGGAGGGGAGGGAGTGTTATGCTCATGTGAAGGATTTCCAAATGTCCCTTGGATGGGGACGAGGGGTTGCATTAATTATAATCCCATGTTGGCCATAAGACAGTTAGGTTACCCTATGAGAGGTGCACCATCAGAGGAGACCATCGCGCCTTTCATCACGCGAGGTTTCAATGAAGCTAATGTAAAGACACTCCAGAGGATCTATAAGGAATGGAATAAAGCAGAAAGAAAAGATAAAGAACTTAGTGGAAGTAGCCAAGGTGTCATAGGCAGCTATCACAAATGGTTGAAGTCGAGAACGCAAGGGATAACTTGGCTCCCAAAGTTAAAGAGTCTGAGCGGGGAAGAGGCTGAAATGCTTGAGGAGAGTGAAGACGTGCAAGCTTTGAAAGCTGAGCTCGAAAATACAAGAGTAGAGAAGAAGAAGCTAAAGGTGGCAATCACTAGGGTCAGGAAAGAATGTGATGAGCTGAAAGATATCAACATGACCATAGTTGAAGCGCTAGAGCGGGAAACAAAAAAAGCCCAAAAGGAAGAGTGGAGCAGGAACAAGTTTCGAGGGGCTTTGTAGGGCAATAGTAATGAGCTCAAACTTAGAAAGGCCAAGA
This sequence comes from Glycine max, assembly GCF_000004515.6. NCBI lineage: Eukaryota > Viridiplantae > Streptophyta > Magnoliopsida > Fabales > Fabaceae > Glycine > Glycine max. The sequence goes on from NC_016089.4 coordinate 31,464,736, forward strand.
GGGACAAATCAAGGATGGAAAGCCTGTTGTTAAAGGATAAGTTAAAGAGTTGTCAAAGGTCGAAGAGAAGTTTGAAAGAATTGTTGAGCAAAACGGAAGAAAATATGTTGATAATCATTGACCAATATAAAGAGAAGGTGAACCTAGTTGCTAGTCACGAGCAAATGCTGGAAGACAAACAAACAAAGGTGTCAGCCTTGCGGGTTGAAAAGGAAGCGAGAGAAGGGGTGATAGAGTTATTACATGAAGAAGCCATGAAATGGATGGACAGATTTGCTCTCACTCTGAATGAGAGTCAAGAGCTTCCAAGGTTGTTAGCCAGAGCCAAGGCGGTGGCTGACATATACTCTGCTCCTGATGAAGTTCACAGTCTTTTCAATTACTGCCAACACATGGTCGAACTAATGACCCACATAATTAGAAATCACTAATGTGTCCGTGTTGTATTTTTAGTTATGCTTTGGCTCTGACAAGATGAACAATGTTGTTTTTAATGAAAATTGGATTTTGATTCGACCCTATGTTCCACTGAATGTCTTGTGTAAATTCACAATACTTCAGCAACTTATCATTGTCATGCATTCACGTTTATTTAGTTATTGTATTACTCATTGCACTCTTTCCTTAACAGTCATCGTCATCATCAAAACGTAATCATAGTAATAAAAAAGAACAACGACACTTTACGACACCCTTATTGAACATGTGCCAAGGCTAGAATCATGAGTGAGATAAAGGAAGTTCAAGAACAGATGAAGGCCGACATGGAGGACATGTAACCCTTAATTCACATTGGTCTTCTTTCTCTTTGATCTTTAGAATCTAGCCTTGCAATGCTTGCTTCATTCTCTTAGTCTTGGACCTTGTCATAGGACCTACAATCCTTGTAAAGGATCATTAGACGGGCTGGTTGCACCTCGATCATAATGTATGTTGTTTCAAAGGAAACGAGGTCTCCAAACTCTTGGTAGTCATTTCTACATTTGCATCCACCCAAAAAACATTTCTCGCAACCTTCATCATCCAAATCAATTTCATAAAAAAAAATCTTGGATTTTCTTCTTGTATAAGCATAAAACATTGTAACATTGCATCTGCATCTTCCAATTCTAAAGTCAATCGATCATCCTTGTCCAAATGATTTCTTATGTCTTTCTCCAAGCAACCAACACTTTCATATCCTTCATGTTTTTCAGCCATTATGGCATAAATTTTGGTTGTCTTCACTCCAACATGTTGCAAAGCTTTAATACACTATTTTTGGGCCTGATTGATACCTCTGTGTCAAGGAAAATATTAGGCATGGCTTGGAAAAAGTTCATGTTATGATCTTTGGTGAAGTTGTGGACAACCATTTTCCACTATGAGTAATTCTTTTAAGATGTAAAAGAGCCTTAGACTCCACCTTCAAATAAGGACGCGAATTATGTGCAGTAGATTCTTGTTTCTTCCCATATCTATTCTAGGCAAACTTCACATCAATAAACTATTTATTAGTTTTTGAATGGCAGCTGCTCTTAATTGACACACCAAATCCAATGATTTTAGCATAACAAGTGTAGAAAAGATAAGCTTTTTCCTTTGACTCGAATTTCATTCCAATGTAAGGTTCTTGACCACCATTATCCTTAGTGTGCTCTATGTCCTCTTTAGTGCATTCCATTGATTCCTAAATTGAAAAGACATTCAATATTTGATGTGATCCTTACTAGGAAAGGATCTCTTGATACAGGTCACGAAGTTTGGATGATGCCACTTCCAGAGAGGGAAGATAAGTCAGGGTAGATGCCACAAGGATTACCTTGATAAGTCTAAGATTGGTTCAACAAGGAACCCAGAGAGAAGCTCTCACCAAATTTTATCAAATGCCAAAAGTCCTTCTATTGAAAATGAAATCCATACATATAGTGTATCTTAATGAAAAAAATAGAAATAAACATGGGCCTTCAAATCAGTTTGGGCCAAAATTACAATGAAAAAATTGTAAATAAAAAATAGAACATATTTAGCATGGGCCTTCAAATTAGTTTGGGCCTTCAACAACAATTAATATTCTTAGTAGTGCCTCTGCCTTTGGGCCTTCATCCTTCTCCACTTGGGCCTTATTAAGTATGTCTGCTACCATTTGTTGGAGGGTATCCACTGACTGTTTGGTCTTACTCCTGATCAGGGGTCCCTGTATTTGGGCATTTTTAGGATTTTCATCATTCCCTCCTTCTTGGAAAGCATTTGCCCTCAAATGTTCAGAATCATCACCTACAACAAATGGAGTCAAGTCAGCAACATTAAATGAAGAACTTACTCCATACTCACATGAAATATCGATCCTGTAAGCATTGTCATTGATCCTCTCTAGTACTTGGAAAGGACCATCTCCTTTAGGTTGAAGTTTGGATTTCCATTGTTTAGGGAACCTCTCCTTCCTCATGTGTACCCAAACCTAATCACTTGGTTCAAGTATCACTTCCTTCCTATTCTTGTTGGCTTGCTTGGATTTTATTCTTCTTCGCAATTTGAGCCTTCACCTGCTCATGCAATCTTTTCACATACTCAACTTTAGCTAGTGCATCCTTATGCTTAAAATAAGAAATGTTAGGCAATGGTAACAAATCAAGAGGAGTCAAGGGGTTAAAACCATTCAAGTTTTCACTAAAGTAGGCAATGGGATGTCCCTCTTGCATTAAAACAACCCTTATCCCAACCCCATATGCATCACACTCAATTTCAAAGGATTTGTCAAGATTTGGTAATGCAAGAATTGGTGCATGCATCAATTTTTCTTTAAGTGTAGTGAATGCATGTTCTTGTTTTTCCTCCCATTTAAATGCTACATTTTTCTTCGAAATCTCAGTAAGAGGTGCTGCCATAGTACTAAAATCCCTAACAAATCTCCTATAGAAACTTGCCAAACCATGAAAGCTTCTTACCTCACCAACAGTTTTAGGGGTTGGCCATTCTTGAATGGCTTTCACCTTTTCTTGATCAACCTGTACTCCCTGTGAACTAACAACAAAACCAAGGAAAACTACATGGTCCATACAGAACATACATTTATCCATGTTAGCATACAAACTCTCATGCCTAAGGGCCTCTAAAACTTGTCTCAGATGCACGAGATGTTCATCATGGAATTTCTCTAAATCAAGATATCATCAAAATAAACCACAACAAATTTTCCTAGAAATTCTCTTAAGATATGGTTCATTAATCTCATGAAAGTGCTAGGAGCATTGGTCAGCCTAAAGGGCATAACTAGCCATTCATACAACCCATACTTAGTTTGAAAGCTGTTTTACATTCATCCCCTTCTCTAATCTTAATTTGATGGTACCCACTTTTCAAATCATTTTTAGAGAAAACACAAGTTCCATACAATTCATCCAACATATCGTCTAACCTAGGAATGAGATGTCTATACTTTACTGTGATGTTGTTGATGGCCTTGTAGTTTGTGCACATCCTCTAAGTTCTATCTTTCTTTGGCACTAGAGTAACTGGGATGGCACACGGACTCAAGCTTTCTTGCACCCACCCCTTCTGCATGAGGTCTTGCACTTGCTTCTTAATCTCCTCAGCCTCTTGAGGATTGCTTTTGTAAGCTGGTCTATTAGGCAATGAAGCTCCTGGAAGGAGGTCAATTTGATGTTCTATTCCTCTTGAGGGTGGCAGTCCATGAGGAATCTCCTTGGGAAAGACATCCTTAAATTCCTGCAATAAGAGTTCAACACCAGGAGAAATAGAAATAGATAACTCATTAGAATTATCAGTAAAAATTTTACTGTCTTTGCAATACAGTAGATATAGTGGTTCACGAGCAAGTAACACTTTCCTCACTTCACTCACCTTTGCTAAACAATTAAATTTTCTCTCATGTGTATCACTATTTCTCTTATGTGTATCACTTTTTCTCTAATGTGTATCACTTTTTCTCTCAGGTGTATCACTCTTTTCTTTCTCTTGTTATCTCCTTTCTCTCATTCTGATTTGGTCATCACACACTTCTCTAGGGGATAGAGGTTTAAGAATAATCTTCTGGTCATGGTACTGGAAAGAAATTTTGTTGGTGAAGCCATCATGCATTGCTTTGGTGTCATACTATCATGGCCTTCCTAATAGTATATGAGTTGCCTCCATTGGATCCATATCACACAACACCCTATCATTGTATCTTCCAATGGTGAGACACACCTCAACCTGCTGAGTCACTTTCACCTCTTCTTCTTCACTATGCCACTGAAGTCTGTATGGCCTAGGATGAGGCTTAGTATCCAAATTCAGTTTGGACACTAACATGGAACTTGCAACATTGGTACAACTTCCTCCATCAACAATTAAATAGCAAAGCTTACCATTAATTGTACATCTGGTGTGGAAAATATTTTCTCTTTGGGTGTCGTCCAGTGGTTGCATTTGACTTCCCAATAGCCTTCTCACCATTAGCATATCACCCTACATAGCTGCCTCCTCAAGCTCTTCTTCCACTTCTTCTTCATTGATTTCATATTCATTGGTGATTTCTCCATCTGCCTTCATGATCATGGTCCTTTTGGTTGGACAGTCAGAAGTAATATGTCCTCTGCCTAAGCATCTGAAGCATTTTATGTTTCTGGTACCGGTGTTGGATGATATGGCAGAATTATGCTTGGTTTCAACACTGGACACTGTTGACTTTTCATGTGGGCTGGACGAGTTGCCTCTCTCCTTCTTGGATCTGTTGGTCCAGTTCTGGTTGAAATTGTTGGATGAGTTCCTTCTCGCTGCAATTTTCCCCTCCAGCTGTTGTTCAACCCGGACTGCCTTATGCAGCAAGTCATCCAATTCCACATACTCCTGTAATTCAACATCTCTAATGCCAATATTTAGGCCACTCAGAAAATGAGCCATCGTGTCTTCAATTTCCTTTTCAATGTTGGCCCTCATTAGTGTCATCTCCCTCTCCTTGTAGTACTCTTCCATAGTCAAACTTCCCTGGGACAGCCTCTGGAGTTTCTGTTGCATGGTTATGTTATAGCTAGTTGGGACATACCTATTTCGCATATCCCTTCTCATCTCAGTCCATGTATCTATCTCCCGCCCTTCCTCTCTCATCATCTTTCTTTGATTTTTATTCCACCAAACAAGGGCATAGTCGTAGAATTCAGCTTCTGCTAACTTCACCTTTTGTTCTTCAGTATAATCATTGTAGGAGAATACATGCTCAATTTTCATCTCCTAATCTAGGTAGGCATCTAGATCACTCTTGCCCTTGAAAGGGGGTACATTGAGTTTTACTCCCTCAATTTTGTTCTGCCCCTCCACTCTGTTTTGCCTGGGTCCAACATTGCCCACTCTGTTCCCACCATAATGTCTTCCAGTATTCTGATTTAGTTGGTTCTCCAGATCCTCAATTCGTCCATAGAGCTCTTTATTGTTACGGTTCAGCAATCATTGCATATGTGTAGTCATTACGTCCAATAATAAACGCTAAGATCCGTCCAGTTAATGATAATCACCACCACCATCACTAGCTCATGCCATAATTAACAGAGAAGAAAATCTACAGTAATTTTAAACAAAGGTTTTAGGACCTCACCACACTCTACTCATGTGTTTCTCTCTTTGATGGTAGTACACTCGTGTTTGATGCTCTCAATATAGGCTTTTGTGTGATGCTTTTTTTTTTCACTCTTGCCTTTTACCACTCACTCCCTCTTAAGTTCCTATATGAATCAAATTAGACGCACAAGGTAATATAACAGGAAAGTCAATTTAATTATCACAGACTCAGTAATAGATTTGGATAACAAATTTGGATAATAGATTGGAAAACAGATTGGATAACAAATTTGATAATAGATTGGATAACAAATTGGATATTAGATTTGGATAACAGATTTGATAACAGATATTATAACAAATTTGGATAACAAATAGAAGAAACAAAGAAACTACTTAATTATAGAGAAGAAGAGAATAGAATGAACAAAGATGACATGCAAACTTCAAATGATCATAACTTTTGCTACGGTTGTCCGTTTGAGGCGCACTATACCTCAAATCCGCTTTCAAAGATCAAATACCCACTTCCTTTCTTTATTTTTTTTTTCAAACTTTCTCTAACTTTTTTTTACAATGCTTTCTTTTCAAATTCGTCTAGGATAATTTAGGCAATTCGTTCAATAGGAAATTAGGCAATTTGTTCAACAGGAAAATAGGCAAATAGATTCAAGAGCCTACTAAACCCTAAACCCCTAAATTCTTCCAGTAAGACAAATTGTCCCCAAACATAATTTTTTTTGACACAGAATTTGAAAGAAACAAGAACAAGAACAAGAACGAAAACAAGAACAAGAACATAAACAAGAACGCAACAAGACGCAAACAAGAACACAAATAACAGAACAAAAACAAGACACAGGCCTGAGAAAATTACAAAGAAAAAGAATTGGATAGGATAGAACCTATATCAAGAGCCAAAGCTCTGATACCAGATGATGTGATCCTTACTAAGAGCAGATCGTTTGATACAGGTCATGAAGTTTGGATAATGCCACTTCCAGAGAGGGAAGATAAGTCAAGGTAGATGCCATAAGGATTACCTTGATAAGTTTGAGATTGGTTCAACAAGGAACCCAGAGAGAAGCTCTCACCAAATTTTATCAAATGCCAAAAGTCCTTCTATTGAAAACGAAATCCATACATATAATGTATCTGAACGAAAAAAAATAGAAATAGACATGGACCTTCAAATCAGTTTGGGCCAAAATTACAACGAAAAAATTATAAATAAAAAATAGAACATATTTGGAATGGGCCTTCAAATTAGTTTGGGTCTTCGACAACAATTAATATTCTTAGTAGTGCCTTTGCCTCTGGGCCTTCATCCTTCTCCACTTGTGTCTTGTTAAGTATGTTTGCTACCATTTGTTGGAGGGTATCCACTGACTATTTGGTCCTACTCCTGGTTATAGGTCCCTCTATTTGGGCAGTTTTAGGATTCTCTTCAATAATTAACAATAGTAATGTTACCTGGTCCTACTCCTGGTGGTCCTTGTATTTGGTTAGTTTTAGGATTCTCATCAATATTTAGCAATAGTAACGTTACCTCAAATCAATATCAATAAATCACTGTATATCAAATTAAATTAGAAAGAAAGGGAGCTCATTTTATTTAAAGAGAAGCAAATTGCTTATCCGTTCATAAAATTAGCAACACATGAATATAGCAATGAATTTACATATGGAATTTATTTTCTATAAATTATTATGATAGTAATTAGTGAATATGCATTTAAAAATAAGAAAATACAATGATAAGTAATCGTAAATCCTCCACTTGGTTCAATTCTACAAGCACCTCATCTTCGATGGTATCGAATTCAAACTCCTCAAAGTCACCAAGCTCTTCCATGTTGATTCCACCCACACTGCATATGTCCTTTTTTTTTCTCCATTCCCAAAATCAAAATCTTCTTCCTCTTTGTGGCATTCACTGAACGCAGAAACACCATGATCTCCGTGAAGAACTTCATCTATGCATTCTCTATTACATCTTCATCCAACGATGACAGCGATAATGTTGTTGCATGTTCATTTTATTTTGAGTCCAAGATATATTGTTGTGATGAAGCTTCTTATTTCAGAGACAACAAAGAGAAAGCATGCTTTTTTTGCCCTTGAGAGAACACGAATTATTTGGCGTGACAACAATTTGATTCTCTGTAATAATAATAAGATAAGATAATTAAAAAAAATAAAAAAGATCCTAGACATTCATAACCTGGTAACAAGTGAGCATTTTAAAAAAATAAGCCACCTGGACCAATGAGAGAGTTGTGCAAAGAGTGTTTGAGTGACTGTCCATAGCATTGCTCTATCTTTAGAGTTTAATGTGATGCAATGATAATGTAAAATAGTTTTATACCATTGTTTAATTACAAATCATTGTTAATATGGAATTTAAAATAATTATCATAAAAGTCAACAAACTTATCATAATGGTGGATTGTGATTGGATGACAATATATATATTTTTTACACTATCAATGTATAACCATTTTTCTCTTATCTTTATCTTTATATATTTATATTAATATATATAAAACTAGAAGTGAGGGTGTTTATGTCATTTTACTTTTCCTACTAATTTTGAGGTTAATATGGTTAGTTGTATTCTCACTAATTATTTTAAGGTTAAAGATGTAATTTTAACTTTTCTCCTTATTTGTAAGGATAACAAAGTAAATGTAGGTGTAACATCTAAAAAGTTAATTTTGGAAAAATAAGATTGTGACAATATCATTATGGTTATCTGATCATAGATAATTTAATTTAACAAAAAATATTACAAACTATTTTTTTTAATTAATCTAACGACCAGTCACCATTACACGAAACTAGGAACAAACTTTTTTTTCATTTCAAAGGTCAAAGGCTAAAACACACAATTCTAAACATAAACCACATTCTAAGGATAAACTCATAAACTCTAACTTTAAAGAGAAAACAAAAACTAATAACACATCTTCATGTCCAGATATACATATCCATGAAGCCTCCAAAGACATAGGACCATCTCCTATCCATTTGCTCCTCACATATGTCAAATATGAGATCGTCATAGGCACAAACCACACATGCAACAATGCAAGGGCAAGCTTACCAAAAATGAACAATACTAAAACAAATAAAACTTAACAAAGCATGATTCACTATCATCACACATATAACATAAACATGTAGAAATCATACATAAATCATAAGTCTTAGAAATTCATATAACAAAGCATCTCATAATAATCATCACCATCAACTATCCCATCAAGATTCAATCATCATACACCATTTTCATCAGACAATCAATCATCATCACCACAATTTATCCATCAAACATCATCATCATCATTATCATCAACCCATCAATATTTGACACAGTCGCAACCTACCCTTTGACGGGAGGGCGAGGTGAAAAGAAAAAGCATCTCCTCGTGAAGAAAACACGTGGAGTCGCTACCAACGTTTATTCGAGGAAAACGTTAGAAAAACCAAAAAGACGAAGGTCTGTGAATTTTGAAAATGAGGGTTCGGGAGTTGTTTACATATAGAGAAGGTATTAGCACCCCACACGCCCGTCACAAGGGACAACAACCTTTAATCGAGTGTGCAAAACATGACTTTAAAATTGTGTATTTTCTCTTTTTATATTTTTTTATTTTTTTGGGGTCGACAAGGGGGTGCCCTTGCTCCTGCGTATCCTTAGGTGCGATGAGGAATTCAGACCTACATAGTTCTTTAAGTCTGAAAGTTGTATGTTACATTGATTTTAAGTTTTTTTTGAAAGATTGATTTTAATTGCGAACAAAAGTCGTTTAAGGCATTGGACCTTGAAACAATGTTTTAAACTTTGAAAAGCGGAGAGAATCGTTAAGGCGTTGGACCTTGAAATGATCTTTAAAATTTGAAAAGAGGAGAGAGTCGTTAAGGCGTTGGACCTTGAAACGATCTCAAGTGACTTTAATGAAGAGAAATTCAGTTATATGTTGATTTCATCTTGGTTTTATTCATTAACTTTCAATCTCTTTAAAAAGATGATTTATGATATTAATGATCGGTTGAAACTTACTTTACAAGAAGAAAAGTGATTACTGATGGTAGAAGAATGAGATGAAGATGCGCAAAGCAACAAAGAGGACCCCTGAGGGTGCATAGACCGTATCCAAATCCTTAAAACAAATACTAACTGAATGGAAAACGAAGAACACCGAGCGAAGAACGATGTAGAAGTCGATTATAGTCACAATTCGGTAGCGCCTCGGCCTCGTTTTTCTCTTCTTTCTTCTTCTTCTCTCTAATTTCTCTCAAAATACTCTTAGTACTGAAGGTCCCCCCTTCCTCAGCCTCCCTCACGCCTATTTATAGGAAATGAGGGCACTTGGTGGTCTTGCAGCTCGCCCAGGCAAGCTGATGCTTCACTCTGAAGTAACCTTGCTCGCCCAGGCGAGCTGGTTACTTCACCCCTAAGCTATTTGGGGACCCAGGCGAGCCAGAGACTAGCCTGGGTGAGCCAGGGCCTAGAAAAATGCCTGAAATGACCTTTTTCCCCTCCCTTTGGGTATTTTTTGCATCCGTGACCAAAATGTCAAATGATCTTTCGTTTTGCGCAGTAACTAGTGTCGAACATCTCAATTCGGCTAGCAAGAATCAAAATAGCCATGAATGGTAGTCCCCGGACAAAATTAGGGTATGACAGACACCAAAGACAAACTCGAATACATGAAGATTTACACTACATGAGTGATTAACCCAAATACATCCCTTAACATATTCACACTATATGATCTGACCATTCAGGGAGACGTAAATTAATCCTGCGAAGGAAGTGTGATTTTATCGTAAATGGATGGGCATGTGTAGTGGCTTACCTTAACAAGGCTTGTAAAGACCTTAACCTATCTAGGAGTTCGCCCATTCATCCATTCTATATGTCCTTTCTCTGTTAGTCACCACCAACAACATCCAACACTAGATTGAATGTGAATTTCATGATCTCAACATAAAGTCAACTCAAATTATAAAAAACATCATCTCAACCACATCTCTTATCATCATAAATTCATTAAGATTTCAAAATAATTAATTTACACAAGGAAAATAAACATGAATCACATCCACATCAAAACTGGTCACTAGACGCAAAACTGGTCATTAGATGCAAATTGTACATAATTTTGAAATTCTATAGAATTATCTCTCATGGCTTCTAAATCATCTCAAAACAAACTTAAACCATTTTCTATCAATTTCAATACATAAACAATATAAAAACTCTTTACAAATAGGAGTTTTCCATTAATATTTATCAAATAATCAAAACCTCAAATGTTCAAACTTTTATTTTTAAGCAACATGATTAATTTCAAGAACCATTGAAACCAATCCACAACAACATAATCATAGAAAAAAAAGGATAAAGCTTCCCTTACTTATTCAAACTCCAAATATGACTTTGTGAAAAGGGTCAAACTTTGGGTCCAATATGGAAGCTTTCTCCTATTCACATAGCAACTCCACACCATCCATACCACCCAAACCCTAAAATCCAATAGAAACCATATCAAAACCATGAAAAAGAACACTTTTATGAACTTCCAAAAATGTTGATGGAGGGAAAACGAAAATAGAAGATGAGAGAGGAAGGAGGAAAGTTCCTTACCACTGAACTAGCCTCAAAACTCAAAAATAGAACTACTACAAGATCCTTTGAGTAAAGGAAATTCAATGCCTCACACTCTTTAATGGTGAGTTATCTTGGAAAGGAAGAAAAGAGTGAAATGAGAGAGTTTTGTGTTTTGATTTAGATTTACAAAGAGTTTGTGCGGAGTTTATGACTCTCTCACTTCCTTCTCTTTACACCCCACACTTTACTTAACTCACACACCTTTTTCTCATGACTCAAGGTACATGCAATTGAATTAAATTTAATTGTTCTTGCAATCTAATTAAAACACTTAATCAAACATTATAGAAATCATAGTTACAGTACTCTCCAATAAGAGAAATTTTGTCCTTGAAATTTGCTTGTTAAGGATATACTGTAAACATTGTCCATGCACACGACTCCTTCATCTTTCGTAAGTCTTGATCTTTCCTATGTGATCTTTTGTTTGGTCAAGTTGTTCCTTTTTGTCAAGTGATTCACCCAAATTCCCCAACCTTAATCCTCCCATATAGAATGTCCCTAACCAATTTCCCATCTTGCTAGTACTGTGTAACTTTTTGCATAAAACCATGATATTTACCACAAATCTCTTTCTTTTCCAAAACATGAATCAAATAACTTCACAAAGATGACAAATCATTTTTTTATAAAGCAAACATTTCCATTTTTCAAAAGAGGGCTTTCAAAACATAAAAGGTTGAACTTAAACTTTCAAAAAGTTTAAAAACATAAACCACATTTTGATCCATTTTCCAAAGAGTTTTCAAATCACATAAAAACAGAAAAATCAAAACTTTCAATATGGTCTAAAACATCAAAGCTTTTTTACACTAGGTTTTTTTTTCTTCAAATGATGCGACTATAAGATGTCTAACAAACATCTCAAAATGTTTCCCCCAAAACACAAGAAAGGTAGGTCATTCCTATGGGATATAATGAAGGTTTTCTCCAGGGTTCATAACTCTACTCACTCTAATCATCACCAAGTTCCTCACATTATAGGATTCTGCCCCAAAACATGATTGCCACTTTTCTGATCGCATTCTCTACTAAGGTATCCATCCTCACATGAAAACTGATATCCCAACTCTTTCTAAGGTACAAGATCTTAGCTTAAGAAACTATCAGTCTCTAGCCATCACTCAAAGCTTTGACTTCTCTTACCACTAGTTACTAAGGAAAGTCAACACGCTTACTCTCTAGACTACCCTACTAATAAAATCATCGCATGGTTGACATCAAAATCTATTACTAGAGGTTGAAGATCAAAGTCCTACACCTTTCTAACTCGGGTTGGTTGAAACAAGGGCTTGACATCTTCTCATAATTACATGTGTATTCTCAACAAGAACATCTTATACTCCCTAATCAACACAACATCTTACCAATATACTATTGGATGAATCCTCTAAGATAAGGGTTAGCCGAAAACAACAAAGAAGGATCATGCATAAAAATTCATCAAAGGAGGAAAAGGAAAATAAAACCAAGGAACGAAAACATGCAAAGGTTCACTAAAACAAAACTTATGCGAAACACGGATGACAAATTTTAAATGTAACCAAGGAATTTTATCAAACCCCTCAACATCCATTTTATAACTAATGAAAGATAGCAAAACTTGTTTTGCATAATGGTAAAGGTCTAAGGAAGACATTACCACTTTTGGAAAATAGAACCAAAGGGACAAACTTTTGTTTTTAAGAACAACTTTGAAATCAATTTCATATTTGAGAAAAATGAAATCCCAAAACTGAAGAAATTTATGCAATGGAATCAAATCTTTCAAAACTGATTTCCACCAATGAGGAAGTAATAAAACTTGTCATTGGGAATAAGGAAATCACTAAAATGCTTTCCCATCTTTTGACATAAGTCCTTAAATATTTTTATAGAAAAACATCACATATATCACAACTAACTTCCAAATCAACAAGTGGTTAAATGTAACGTATAGAGAACAAGGGAAACTATAAGTAACAACTTCGGAAAATGATTTGTGAACAAATAGGGTTATACAACATAGTCATCCATCAAAAAAAGGAAGTTTGCTTTTGCATAAATGAGATAAGCAAAACCAAGTGAAATACACTGTAATTGAATCATTGAAAGCAATTGATTTTGAAAACAAAATCTACAATTGAGAGAAAACACACCAACATAAATGGACAACGAGTTTAAACACCAAACCTTTACAAAACACTTTAAGTAAATAAGGTTCAAAGAAACATCTTCATTCTCAAAGAAGAAACCACTCTAGAAAACTTCAAGCAAGTTAAAAAATGTTTACATGAGGAGACACAACAACATATACAAAAAAACTATACTTATAAATCCAAAACCTTTGTAAAATCACTTTAAGCAAAATGGCAAAACACCATCTTCATTTTCAAAAGAAAAATATATTTGAAACTACATCAAACATTTAAAACACTGAAGAAACATAGGGAATTAACAATGAAAATATCATAAAAGCATCACATGTTATATAAAAGGAAACTTCACTAAGTACACAGTAGTGGCATGAGGGTTAGTAGCCTCAACATATTATGTTTGAGACAAGTTTTCAATCTAGGGAATCTCGACTTTACTCTAGTCTTCATCTATCACAAATAATCGAATTGATACATTAGTGACTTAAGAGTTCTCGCACGAAGAATTAGGACAACCTCTATCTTGCTAAGAGTCTCTAACAACACAAATTGATTAAGGATCATAGTGAGATTGCATAAGTATACTCATCGAATACAATTATTCTCCCCTGGGAATAATTGTACTCAATGCAAAAAAAAAACACCATATCAGTGATCTCCTTCAAGAATCAACTAAATATGGTTCAACAACCAATAATCATTTTCTCATGAAAATGATTTAACAACACACAACAAAGGAGATTGTAAACCTATTTTTCAATAAGTATGTCATACAATGTCGCCCCCCACCTTCGATGCCTAAACATGATTTTGAGGTGATCAGTCTCACAATCACATTGTAGCCACTTCTAGTGGACTAGACAACACAACCAAAGGATATCTTAACTCAAGTTAGAGATCCAACACACAACTGAGACCCCCAAAATGTCATACTTGACTCTTGGAAGATACCTATAACAAAACAAACAACCAGAGCTACAAAACAGAAGATAAAATAGACCTATTCCCCATAGGTTTGTTCCCTAAAGACATTATTGGTTATGATACCATAAATATAACCACTCGCCACTGTTACATGAAACTAGAAACTAATTCAAGCGAAAAACTTTATTTTAATTCATTTAAAACTCTTCTATTAATTTGATTGAAAATACTTGCCAATGTTTTTTGTTTCAAAGGCCAAAGGCTAAAATATACAACTCTAAAATAAAACATCACATGATATATATACAACATTATAGTAATCCAAATATGGTCAAAACATGCATATAAACATAAACCATACTATAAGGTTAAACTACATAAATTCTAAGCTAGTTAAAACTATACATAACTTTAAAGAGGAAACAAAAATGGATAACTTCTCTTCACGTCTAGATACGGATATCCATGAAGCCTCCAAAGACACAGGACCACCTCTTATTCATCTGCTCCCTACATACATCAGATACGGGATCAACATGGGTGCGAACCACACGTGCAACAACGTAATGGTACGCTTACAAAAAACAAATATATTAAAGCTAGATAAAACATAACAATTAAATCATGATCCACTATCATCACACATATAACATAAACATATAGAAATCATACATATAAGTCTTAGTGAAGAAGACCTACTTCATAAAGGAGCTTACTTATTATTATATTCACATTTACAACTCTAGTAAGTATGCGTCCGCTCTTAAGAGAAAAAAATTTTGTTATGATATATTTAAAGTCCAATGCGTTGTTAAATCTACTACATCCACTTAGTGTGAAAACCAATGTTTACACACTGAGTTATTGTTACTTATTCCTATTGGACTTAAAGTCACTTATACACTTATTATATATCCTCATAAGTGGTGTCCAACAAGGTACTAAAGGACAATGATAGCCACAAAGGGAAGTGCATGTTCTCGCTTTTCAAATTTTAGCTTTGTCTCTCATTATTTGAATTGCTAACATTTGAAATTTAAGGAAATGACAGAATAGAAGGGAATAAAAGGTATTTGTAGAATATTCCTCAATGGTCACTTTCGTAATGAAAAAGAAGCACATGCAATTGCTTGTACCTTATTCTTATCATTGCCATTTAGAGTGTGCCACGTATTGTTGCCTCCAGCTATAATACAACAGTCATATAAAAGTTCAGCATTGATCCCGTAACGAATTCTTCACTGAAGTCTATACATTAGACTCATTTTGTCTAAGTACTTAAGAAGGAAATTCCTTGCTCCTAATAGAACTCTTGATTTCCATGCAAGAGCTTGAGAAAGAAAAATAAAAACAAGAGTTTTGTGCAAGAAAAGACGTTGGTGTGTCATTATTCAACTCCTTTTTAGTGACCAACCGATCCATTTGAGTGCCTTTAAATTGGTGAAAAAGGTTTATCAGAGGAAGGTGGTGGCGAACACTACTAAAAAAACCATTTTTAATGACGTTCAATCTATTACGGTTCTATTGACCCGATGTAGATTGGTTAGCGGTGGCAGTCCTGTAATTATTGCGAAGATGACGACGACGTTTATGGAAGACCGTCTTTATAGGTAAATACGGAGTGGCAATTTGGTAAATTGGTTGTTATATTCAAAAGCGGTTCATCCAGAGGACCGTCGTTGAATGCGCATTTCATACAGTCACGTGCACGAGTCGTGCACATAATGGCAATCTCATAAATTGGTTGGTCAACTTCAAAGGTGGTTTCTCCAAAGGATCGTCATTGTTCAGGCACTTGATAGTCACGTGCATGGGGTGTGCACGGAATCGCAGTTCATATTCAGTCGTTGCTAGTCTCTTCTGTGCATTAACCCTACCTTGCAAGCTATCACCGCCTCCATAAGTCACACTCCCCTGCCTTGCCGCCGTGTTGCCCTGACATCGCCACTGTCGCCTCTCGTGCGCATTGACGCGCCATTTTGATTCTTTGACGTACGGTAATTGCTTCTTTTCCCCCATATAATTTTGAGCTTCCACTCTTCCAAATTTGACGGGGTTAATTTGCATGTGGCATAAAGCAGAAGACTTGCATTGTGAGCTTCCAGTCTTTTAGTGTTATAGCTACATTGTTGGGAAGGTTAATTTGGTGACCGAGAAAGCATATAATTTTTTGAAGAACTGTAGAGGTAACAATATTATCTTTATTTTTACTGAATTAGCTTCTTTTAATTTCTTAAAATTTAAGGGTTTAGTTAGTAATGTGAATTTCTGCAAGATGGGTTTATTTTTTTGTTTGTTTGGTGTGTATTTGTTAGAATAATTGATTTGGCTAGCCAGAAGATGTGCCTATTGTATAACTGTGAAACCTTGTTAGGTTTTGTGGCTGTTGGAAGCTTGTAATTGTGTAAGATTTTGTGTATTTGGGTAGACATTTTTTGCAGACCCAAATTGACAGTATGATGACAATAGATAATGAATGAGAATCAACTTATTGGTCTGCTGTTATGATATGCAATCTACTGCATACATTGATGTGTCAACCCACCAATGTAAGGGGAACTATAGTGAAGGCACCATGGGTGGTAATTCAGAGTTTAGCTGCTGAAATACCTAATTATAGGCTAGAGTAAGATGCAATGTACTGAATTATTATTTGAGAGTCTGCCAATGTAAGGGGAAATAGAGCGAAGCCACCATGGACATGTTTCTTAAAGGGAGTAGCAATGTTGTGAATCTTACATTGAGAAAAATAAGATGTTAATGTGGTAATTAAGCCTCGGGGTTTTTCCACATAATGAACTATTGTTATTGACCAATCCTGTTGTGCTTAAGCCTTAAGTCATGACAACATTCATCACAATTCATAAAAAACATCTAATTTGATATAGTAAAACCAAAAAGAACTTCTACATATACTTCTATCCTATCCTATCCTATACATCAAATCTAATTCTCTTCTTCCCTCCATTAATACAAATATGTAATAGATGAAACTTTTTAACACTTTCATTATATACTCAAACAACTGCACGAGAATTTGTGTATGACAGATATGAGTATCTTAAAAATCTTACAAACAGATTGAAATACGCCCTGGAAACAAAAATGTATTACAAGTTTTTGTACACCAGATTGAGGGCTGAATTGCAAGTCCTGTGTTAGGACCTTGCCAGGCAGGTGCATTGTTTGGTAGCTAGAGTGCAAGACCTGTGTTTGGTCCTTGCCTTGGTAATGAATTTGTCTGCAAAATACAAAACCAAACCGTGTAAAGAAGCTTCAAATCCCATCCTCATTAATACTTCACACCACAACTGTTAACAGACACAATTAAGCCAAAAAAGACAATAATAAATGAGAAGAAAAAAATCAACTAAATGTAATTAGTTAAAATGAGCCCAAAGATACATGTTCTATCTATACAACTTTTTAGTAACTACTCAACTATTTAACTTATTAATCAATCCACTACCCTTAACTAAAAAAACATGTAACAAGCAATGTTAATAACAGGAAAAAGAAGCATTAAAAGTCAAAAGATGAAAGGATGAAATTTGAAAATACTAATGAATATAAAGAGGAGCAAGTTTAGTTATGTAATTTGTAAAGAAACAAGCGCTTGATGGTAATAGAAAGTAGTTTTGCTCTGGTGGCTTCCAAGGAGAGCTTACTTGTAAGGTGAGTCATTTCTGGCAATTATGTTATAGCATCAGCTCAGCGGTTTTGATTACAAGACTCAGCGAAATAGCGTGAAGCATCAAGCTTCAACCTTGCCCTTTAACGTATTATTCGACCTTATCGTTTTCTGATATATTTTATTTTTGGTCATGTCATGGTCATCAAGCTTCGTGGTTAGCAACGGGTACACGAAAAGAGAAAGAGAGGAACAAGGCCAAGTTTGGATGAGAACCTGGTTTTTACTGGTAAAGGATAATCCTGGTTTTTACTGCATTTTTTATGTTCTGATGTATTTGCTTCTAAACTTTGTATGCTGTCTTATGACTTGGCCTAGGTAAATCTTGTACAGTCTTCTAGCTTTTTATTAATGATATCTCTTTGCTTAATTGCTTAGAAAAAAAAAACCCGAGTAATAATTCCTTTTCAAGGAAATTAAACAATGGATTTTCTCATCTAGTAAATCCCATATATGATTTTGTTCATGATTTGTAGTTTAACATTTAATTTTTTTTATTGCGTAATGCTTTTCAAAATTTAAAACCCACTTGCTTATAATAGTGTTAGTGAGTTGACTAAATTGTCCACATTATTTTTTCAATTTTTTAAGGGTCTGTTAGTGGAAAGAAATGAAAAAAAAAATTAAAGTGTGATAAAAATTTAAAACTAAAGTGTAGAAATGTGAATCTCACTTTGTTGATTTATACTTTCTTTTATCCTCTTTTTCTCCAAACAACACACCCTAATTGACTAAAGTTGGTTGTGTTGGCAGAGAAGCCGTTCTTCACAATTTTTATTTTTTTAACAAAGTCACAGCAAATGAATTAGTTGGTTAACTTCTCACAAAGTACACATGCATGTCTTACCTTCTAATTGCCTCTATTACCATTGAACAAGCTTATAGAGCTTCATATAATTGATAGAGACAAAAAAAATTATATAATTCTATGAAATATATAAATTTACGTGATGTTATGTAAGTTTTTTTAATAATGGATTGTTTTTTTTTAAGGTGACCACATTAACAGAGCTTATCTGGTTTTTGAAAATTTCTTTTGAAATTTATCTGTGGTCCTGTATATATATTTTGTTTGCAGTAAGAATTTATCTAAATTATCCATTCAGAGTTGTGTGTGTAGCAAAAATAGGACTTCTGATAAAAATGTGTTTTCTTCAGGTCATTCTTTTTTATAATCTTAAAAAATTAGTACATGTATCTTAAGAGGTTATCTCCTATGATCTATCACTTCTCGTTCAAATTTGAAAACTTTGTTTTGCATATTTATGCTGTTGTTTGATGGGTAGGACCCATTGAAGGAGATTATTTTTGGACATGATTGTGATGATTTCTAGTCTGAGTTACATATGTTTGGTTGTAGGGAAAAAGGTGAGCAAAGCTCCTAAGATACAACAGCTGGTCACTCCCCTGACCCTCCAAAGAAAGAGGGCAAGGATTGCAGATAAGAAGAGAATTGCCAAAGCAAAATCAGGGGCAGCAGAGTACCAGAAACTTCTTGCCTCCAAAAAAATAAGCCTAGGTATATGGAATATACTGATATACTCTGAAGGTGTTTATAACAGTTAACTGGTTTTTATTACTTAATAGTTCAGGTTTCTGTTTTAACTTCTGAGTGTCTAGTTAAGCATTGCTGCTATAGCAGTGCTATGGAACTGAGGAAGCTTCAACTTGCACAAAATAATACTTAAAAATTAAATAGTAACAAATTTATTAAATGAAATTTGGAGTGTGTTACACGTTCGCTGGACTTGGCTCGATGCATAAAGCCCACTGAGCCCAGGAGTGTAATACTATTGTTTAAATCAAACTATCATTTATTACTAATTTGCCCTTAAACTATTTATTGTGGCAATCATAGTGTCAGACAGTACTTATTGTGCAACCAAAAAAAGTCAGTCCTTGTTGTCTTGGTTATTGCACTGCAGCGCTCTATTCTGAACTGCTCAAGCACTGACCCTAATTATACTACCAGATCAAAATACTTCATACAGTATAATAATATATTTTGCACATGTTAGATGAACAATATCGAGGGTCATGCCTGTTTTTTATTTCCTGTGATTGATGCATAAGTACTATTTTCATTTTAATTTTCTACATCTATCTTTCGTAATAGATGGTTTTTATTTCCTGTGACATGCTAGAAGTCATCTCTACTTGAAATACCATAAGATAGTAGCATTTTTTCTTGACAGAGATTCAAATTGTCCAGTGCTTGATTGGTATTGCTTTCACTTGGAATACTACTTACAATATTTTTTCTTGAAATTTAGAAGAAAACAAAATGATTACATGATTAAGTTATCATTTTCTTTATATTATATGTTTATAACATTTTATTTTTTCATTTTGTACCCAATGTATGATATTGTAAGTTATCAAATTAGTAATTGCTATTGCCAGGTCATTTTGAGGTCCTTCCATTCTGACTTTTGTCTATGTTTACAAGAAATTCGTTGGTTAAACTATTTCTTTGTGCCTTATAGTTCCTATTTTAAATTTTAGTCATTGCACAAGAAAATTGTGACTTGTAGTAGCCATATGAGAAAACATCAAGTGGTAGCCTCTACACATGCATAAGAATTTTTAGTTTATACTGTGATGAGAAATTGCATCCTGTCATCCATGTCATACAGTACCATACTAATAAGTTCTAGAAAACTCTTAGTTATACTCAGTTGTTATGACTTGAACCTGAAAATCAATTTTTTGTTGTAATGACAGGTTCTTGAATTGAATAATTAAGTATAGTTGGGACATCTTGTTCGATTTTTTATTGCTAAAGGAAAGGGTCAATATACCTCCAATACAAGGTAATGTACATATTTAATGAAACTTTGCAATTGCTTTGCCTCTGGTGACTGTTTATCAATCAATTATTAACTATATCAATTTTTTATATATGTTAATTATTAAATATAATGGATTTTATAAATAATGATAATAAAATATTGTGTCATCTTTTTTTGTTCATTCAGCATAATCAATATAGTCCCTATATATTATAGGTGCATACGGACCTGTTTTAGGCCTTCCTTGGTAGCAGACACCAACTTATTTCCCTCAAATTCAATAGCATCAACCATATAGAGAACCTCGTACCCCTTCTTCCTAAGCTTTTCAAGGAAGGGTTGCTTCCTTCATCCTCGTAACATAGTCCTTGAGGCTGGTCATCTCATCACCACTCTTACTCGAGTCATACTTGAGCAATTTACAGAGGAAGACTATGTTAGACTACGCTATTCCATTCTGAATAAATCAAGCTTAAAATAACATCATTAGTTATAATGAATTCCATGAGTTTTATCTTAAATTGAGTGACATGCCTTCCAGTAACTGAAGCTAGTATCTCATGGTTTGCTCTGATTACAGATTCTGAATTAGGGTGTGAATGATCTCCCATGTAAACTATATAATGCTACATTAATGCAAATCCCAAAGTTAGTTTTGTTCTATATAAGTAAGTAGTTAGGAGCTGCTAGTAAAGCAGCTCATAGGCTGTAGATGCATGCAACTCACGTTGACAGCATGAGCATGAGCATGACACATGTATATGTCTAAGAAAGTATGAAGAACATGAAATTTATGGAACTGGCTGGTTCTAGAGTCTAATTAAAAATTAGAGTCTAATCTCTTATAAAGTTGAAATTCACTTACCAACGCGCTTTCCGGTAAAAAAGACCAAAAATAAATGGACATTTTATTTATCAATTATATTTACAAAGTGCTTGTTTCTTATAAAAAGACTAGAGATAAACGAACATGCTATTTTTTAACTGTATCATAACATGCTGATTTGTCAATAAAAATAGTACTCGATCATTTTCTAACTAAATAAAAAGGCATATAAATGAACAATATAAAAGATATGAGCCTGTTGTATATTAATCTCGTCAAGCTTTAGCACTGTAAGCATTCTGCATACCTTGTAACCTCTTGTATAAATTAAAGATATATAAGTCTATTATTATAAACTCACTTTTTTTATTGTTGCCTTATTGTTTAGATTGTTAAGTGAGTGAATGAATGAAAGAAAAGTAAGGACTAGTGACAGAAATCGTGGGAAGAAATTCCTATTAGCTAGTAGTTTTCCGTAAAAGTTTTCGTACCATCCAGTATCTATTATTGTGAATAATTTCTTTTTAACTTATATGAAGAAAATATTAATCTGTTAAGTTAAAATAGAATTCTGATTTTCTTCTAATTTTTTATTTCAATCAGATAGTTTATGTTTCAAAAAATTTTCACTTTGACTTTTTAAAAGTGTATATCTCTTATATTAAATAGATTCTTAGTATTTGCTCTAATGAATTGATCTCTTAGAGACTAAAATTTTATTTTAGCATATATTTATATCTTAAAAAGTAAAATGTATCTGTCAAAATTTCTGTGCTCTGCTCAGGAAAAGTTTAAGGTGGAATTAATACCCACACCTGGAAAAGAAAGAAACAATGTTAATGTTATGGTATATTCACAATTTATTACCTGCTGTGAAGGCAAAGGGGGTGGAATACCCACTTGTATTGGTGATATACAACAGTACTTTACATTTTCTTCCTTGTAACATAACTCACCAATCGGTGCCGGTGAAGGTGCAGTGAAAAAGAAAGATGATAAGTGCAATGTATATGCGTAGCTCTAGAACTAGCCAGTTCCATAAATTTCATGTTCTTCATACATTCTTAAGACATATACATGTGTCATTCTCATGCTCATGCTCATGCTCATGGTGTCAACGTGAGTTGCATGCATCTACAGCCTACGAGCTACATTACTAGCAGCTCCTACCTACTTACTTATATAGAACAAAACTAACTTTGGGATTTGCATTAATGTAGCATTATATAGTTGAACTTAGTGTACATTTGGGATTCTTCAAAAACTTAAATGGCATTCACAACAGGAGATAAGATGAATATATATTTAACGAACTAACATCATTTGGACGAATTATAAACAACAATTATTGGATTGATACTTGTATCATTCACAACTACCTTATTTGGAACTAATACAAATTTTTCAATATTTTAGACTGCAAAGGACGATGGGTGGTTCCCTTGTCTGAACTTTGAGAGTATGTTATTGGGAACCACAAATCGCATATGCTTACAGACCATAAGCTACAGTGCAATTAAGATTCTTAAAAAAAAAAAAGATAGAAAATATAAGCTATATTTCATTACTAGGTGCTCTGCCAAAAATGTTCCATCCTTAGATTCTTTTGGCATTTTTTTAATCAACAAAGGTTAGTTTTGTTAAAAATATCACTTGGGGGGATTCGAACTCATGACTCTCCCTCCTCCCTTCTCCCCTCTCCAACCACTGGGCCATATCAACAGCACCCCAGCTTGGAATTATTTTGTTAAAAATATTGTTGTCATAAACACGGAACATTACGTCAGAGACAATTATAAAAGATTAAGAAACACCCCAAAAGGAGAAAAAAAGAAACACCCCAACTATAATTCACAATATGGGGTTTTAAGATATTTAAATTTTCTTCTGGTAGTGGAATACTTCAAAATTCAGAACAAGAAAAATTGATGGTGACAATCATAGATCTCCAGACAGGGGAAATGCAGAACAACTGAACCATCATTTGACTTAATCATATTAAAGTAGAGGAAAATTCATAGAAAAAACTAGAATATAAAAGGTAACTTTTTTAAAAACATTACTTCACGTGTCAAAAAATGCTAGAAACTATTTAAAAAAACTTATTTACCAAATAGTTAAATAATTTTTTAAGTCAGTAAATAAAAGTTAGAAATTAAGTTAAATGACTCCCGGAAAATAATCATAGTATTAGTATGTTAAGGATTTCACCATGTACGAGACAGCTTACATAGCTTTGTGGTTTTCTTCTCAAGGCCTCTGGCACCTGCATGTTACCCAAAAAGAAAAAGGACATTCTAGTGCTCAGGTTGTGCTGATGTATGTGGAAACTGGAAATATATACTTAACTAATATGACTTACATAACTAGTTGGATGGAATTTTATGCAATCTCTAATGACCTTGACCTTGTTTCTGGTTTAACAAATTACAAATGACTCTTATGTTGGCCTATGCACTATTGACTTAGAAGTAAGAAGCAATACCTGTTAATCTTAGATAAGGAGCCAACCTCAAGTTATGAGTAGTCAACTAGTCATAGCTTACTTGGAATATAAATTCTTGTAGTCAACTAATCTGTAGGTTTTTGCAGGTACTGAGGTTAAATCCCCAGATGAATATTAGCAACTTGTTTTATATAAGCTACTAGAACCAAAGAATATATGTATAGCTTTTCAACTAAATTAATAACTCTAGGAGCTAGAACTAGCTAAAATAGCATGCGTTTCCCTTTTGCCCGAGCCCTGAATTATGAGGATCCAAGAGATTGCTACAGCTAACTTGTATATGCTCAATTTTTAATATCTTTTCGATTTCAAAGTAGAAACGAACAAAATGGATAAACAGAAAGCTACCCTTATAAAGAAGTGAGTCTTCTATTCCCTCGTATTGTTTAGCTTGGTAGGAAATTTGCAGAAAAAATGATGGAGACAATCATAGATCTCCATAGAATTCATAAGAAAAAGTAGAGGAAAAGAAAAGAGTTCAAAGTAAAGAGTAACACCCATAATTGATCACTGGTTAACTTAATCATATTAAAGTTTCAGAATTCAGAAATAACAGAAATTGAACATCTGTTAAGGATATTAAGATAGTTAGGTGTATTTGATTTCTATTTTCAAAAAATATATTTTTATTTTTAAAAAAAAAAATTAGACTCCTACGCCATGTTCATGCCTTACTACATGCAATACCTATCTAGATGATCCACACTCTTGAGTTAGGATTACAAGACAGAAAAAAACATCTACCAATTGTTGTTTTTTTTAAAGAATTTTCAAAACTTATTAAATTAATTTGGAAAACAGTTTATAAAATAAAATAAAAAAAGTTAGGATGAAAAATCAAACAAACTCTCTTAGTATTGCTAGCTACCTTAGAAAATAAAAAAAAATCATATTCTAACTTTCCAAGCCTCTAAATAACCCATGATTTCATCAATGATTAACTTAATTATTATATATACATCAAAGTTTCACAATCAAGAAAACACAGAATTTGAAAATTTGTTAAGTGTACTAACTAAGGCCTAAGCCACTTACATGTCATCCATGAACTTGGCAGCTACCATGACACTAGTGATCAGCAAACGGTGCACGTTGAAGGTGTTGATGGGAAGGGAGGGTTGTCTCTGAGTGAATCGGTCGAGGTAGACGTAGGCGACGACGAAGCACGAGGGGCTGCAGTTGGCGTACTTGAAGATTCTCTCAAGGTAGCTCTGAATTGAGATGTTTGGCCTTGTCAAGCCATGGAACACTGAGATCTTTTGGTGCTGTTGGTTGTGATCATTTGACTCAGCTACCCTTTCAAGAAGAGAGGAGAGGAAGGCGATCATTTGACACAGTTTAGTGATGAAATTAGTTTGTCTCGTGCGGCTGGGTGAAGCATAGCAGCTGAAATTGTCAACCCTCACCCCAGCTTGGAATCTAAAAAAACTCAAACCTATAACTATCATAAAATTTGTGAATGGTAAACTAGTGAAGATGGTTGAAGAAAAATTCTATCAGTTTGAATAGGAACCAAAATATGGCTACATAAGTAGAACAACTGCTAGAAATTCAAGAAAAACTACCCCCTACTAATACAAAAATCCTTGTCGAATTTGACTCGACCATTGATTAAAGTGAATGGTAAAATCTTTCTCCATGTTTCTTAGCCAAGTCCACAGTAAGAATATAGCATCCTCGAACAACTTGTTGCCATTAAAACTTGCATTTGAGCATAAGGTGTATTTGTAGCTGCTAGAACAAGAACTTTCTGATCATTGTGTCCTACACCCTACAATGTAAAGTGGACAAACTACATTATGATTAGGAACAAACAAGAAAAAGAAAATTGACACCAAAGGCGTTAGAAACCTTGGATCTTCTGAATTAGGAAAATAAGGATGCATGATAATAGTAGATAGTCATTATTGGGGGCGGGATTGAACAATTTTTTTTTTTGAAAAAAATTACAAGCTACTATGTTCAGCTTAAAGAAAGAAGCTAAATACAACCAGATTTAAGTCGTTAGTCAAAAAGCTGAGTGCAACTTTCTGTATGACTAAAAACCATCAAACAAGTTACTTTACAAATTTTTTTACCAGCAAAAAATAGTATAATAATGCTATAGCCAAGTATAATAGTCAGATGATGATGGATGCCCCCAAAAAAAAATAACTGCAAATGTTCACACCATTATAATATTGAATAAATTATAATACTCTCAGATTGATATTGTGTGTAATAAATGATAGATACAATAGTCCTAGGCCTAGCTATAAAAGTATGCACCTCTGTATATGGTTCAACACTTGTATTATCATAAAATTTGTTTGTCAATTGAGTTAGCAATGTATGATTTTATTTAAATTTTCATCAACTGCTGATAAACGATGTATAATTTGTTGTGCTTCACAGCTGTCTACACATTGTTGTGGTTTCCGTGGCTACAATTTACGAGTTTTGTATTGGACAATTTAGACTTTGTTGGTTAACCCACGAGAAAATTGATAGTATTTGAAGCTTCCATTACTGCAACCATGTATCTAGGTATGTAAGTTAATAGGAATTTTATTTGGATTGTAAGTTTGTTGTTCCATAAATTAGTATTATTGTTCATAAAAATATGTGCATTATGAGTGAACCCTAGTTTCCCGTTTGAGATTCCATACCATGATTAATACGGATAGTTTGGATTAGTTGTGGTATGGATTCTTGAATTGTCCGTTCGGACAGTTTGGGAACTCTCTTTTTTTACTTCATTCATAGTTATAGGTTAAGTATGTTATGGTATATTTGATTTGATTTTGGTTTATTGCGTATTGCTTTGTTCTCCGAGTGCATACTTGATTGTGGTCAATTTAGGTGACCGCTTTCATTTTGTGTATTTGGAGACCAATGCGAAATGCTGCCAAAATTTCATCAAATTTAGCATAACATACTTAACTTGTACATATGAATGAAGCAAAAAAAGTTTGTTCCTGAATGGGATAGGACCCGACCTTCATTTCAAAAAAGTGAGACTGTCATGCATATGTCATAACAGATGCCTTCTTGTAGAACAAGAAACATGAATAGAAGTTGGATTCAAGCACCACGCATAAGCGATGAGTATGAAAAGGGGGTTGAAGATTTCTTGAAGTTTGCACAACAACATGCACCAGCTGTGGGTGGAAAGTATTTCTGCCCGTGCGTAAACTGTGTGAATGGAAGGCGTCAGGCATTAGTTGTCATTAGATCACATCTAATTTGTTGGTACCTTCCAATTATACCAAGGTTTAAGCGATTGTTTGCTACTACACATGATGCTTCTAACCTTAAATGGCATGCAGTTGAGAGAATAAATGATGGGTTTCTCCGACATCTAGCTGATTCTCCACAGTGGAAGACAATTGATCACTTGTATCTTGAATTTGGAGCCGAACCGAGAAACCTTCGACTTGGTCTTGCTTCGGATGGCATGAATCCATTTGGTAACTTGTCCACTAATCACAGTTCATGGCCTGTGTTGCTAATGATTTACAACCTTCCTCCTTCGTTATGCATGAAGCACAAATACATTATGTTGTCTATGATGATAACGGGTCCAAGACAGCCAGGAAACGATATTGATGTGTACCTTACTCCTTTGATTGAAGACATGCGCAAGTTGTGGGTAGACGGGGTTGATGTGTATGATGCAAATCAGGGTGAGACTTTCAGGTTGCATGCGATGATATTTTGCACCATCAATGACTTTCCAGCTTATGGGAATTTGAGTGGATATAGTGTGAAATGTCACCAGGCTTGTCCAATTTGTGAGCAAAACACAAGTTTCATCCAACTTAAACATGGGAAGAAGACAGTTTATACACGACATCGTAGGTTTTTAAAACATTATCACCCATATCGACGATTGAAGAAAGCATTTAATGGTAGCCAAGAGACTGAAGAACCCCCAGAACCGTTAGCACCCCATGAAGTGTATGATCGGGTGAAAGACATCGTAACTGTTTTTGGTAAGACACAGCGGAAGGATCATTCTAACAAGAACATTTGGAAGAAAAGGTCAATGTTATTTGATCTTCCTTATTGGACCAATCTACATGTTCGGCATTGTCTCGACGTTATGCATGTCGAGAAGAATGTTTGTGATAGTTTACTTGGCACCCTTCTTAACATCAAAGGCAAGACAAAGGATGGTCTAAAATGTCGACAGGATTTGGTCAATATGGGTATACGAGAACAGTTACATCCGCAATCACAAGGTCAGCAAACTTATTTGCCCCCAGCGTGTTACACAATGTCAACTAAGGAGAAAAAACAATTTTGTCATTGTCTTAAAAATGTGAAAGTCCCACAAGGATACTCTTCCAATATCAAGAGCCTTGTGTCAGTTAATGATTTGAAGTTGGTTGGCTTGAAATCTCATGATTGTCACGTGTTAATGCAACAATTGTTGCCAGTGGCTGTGCATGGTATATTGCCTGAAAAGGTAAGGGTTGCGGTCAGCCGCTTGTGCTTTTTCTTTAATGCAATCTGTCGTAAGGTCATTGACCCAAAACAATTGGATGATTTGGAGAACGAGGCAGCCATTATCCTATGTCAATTAGAAATGTACTTTCCTCCATCGTTTTTTGACATCATGGTTCACTTAATTGTTCATCTTGTACGTGAGATTTGGTTGTGTGGGCCCGTGTTTTTACGATGGATGTATCCAGTTGAACGTTACATGAAGGTGTTGAAAGGATATACAAAAAATCCATATCGACCAGAGGCTAGCATTGTTGAACGATACGTTGCTGAGGAAGCTATTGAGTTTTGTTCACAATATATAGAAATGGCTACACCAGTGGGACTTCCTCAAAGTCGTCATGGCTCCACCATGGAAGGTAGGGTCACACGGGGGTTCAATGTTGTAACCATGGATCGCCAACAGTTGGCACAAGCTCATCTATATGTATTACACATCACAGCTGAGGTAATCCCTTACATAGATGCTCACAAACAACATCTGTGTCGTATTCACCCAAAAATGAACATGATGAGGTTGTTGCAAGAGCACAATAGAACTTTCATATCGTGGTTTAGACAAACAATCTTCGCCGATGACAGTGCTTCATACACATTAAGATTGCTAGCCGTGGGTCTAAATATGAATGTTCCAACATGGAAGGGATATGATATCAATCAGTATTCTTTCTACACAAAGTCCCAGGATGATAAAAGTAGTGTGCAGAATAGCGGGGTCAGTGTTGATGGTCAATCAAAGCACTTTTGTAGTGCTGCTGACAATAATCCCATTGAAGCTTGCATGCCTTACTATGGAGTCATTGAAGAGATTTGGGAGGTTGATTACGGTGAATTTAGAGTACCTCTTTTCAAATGTAAGTGGGTCAACGGAAACACATGTGCGCGTAAAGACAAAATGGGATTCACTTTAGTAGACCTTAAAAAAGTTGGTTACAAGGACGACCCATTCATAATGGCAGCGCAAGCTCGACAGGTGTTTTATGTAGAAGATCCATGCGACTCTAGATGGGCAGTGGTTTTGCAAGGGAGAAAAATTTGTATCGGTCACCATGTTGATGGATCAACACTTGATGTCACTGACATGCCATCTTTCTCCAAAGATATGCCTTCAAGTACTATTGAACAAGAAAAGGATGATGTATATGCAAATCGTACTGATTATGACGAGGGTTTATGAGACAACATTCCTACGTAACTATGTAAGCACAACCATATAAGTATTACTTAACATTTCTAACATTAGTCATGCATAAATTTCTAAGTTGTTTTGAAAATCATGCACCCTATTACATCATTGAATTTGACATATTTATAACACTTGTTTTTTTCCGCAGGGCCATGGCAACACCACCACCGTCCCTGCCACAATCAGAAAACCCTCCTGAGGCTACTTCGAAAAGGACAAGACAATCCACGAGGCTTAGAAGTTTGATGTCTAGATGCTTAGATGGCCCACGGCTAGTTGTGAACGTGAATCCGGCTACAGGTAGAGGGTCAGGGCTTCATAAAGAGAAATTTCACAGTTATTTAGGGGTTGTCGCAAGGGAAAAAGTTCCTATTGTACACGCGAATTGGAATGTTGTCCCCGACGATCTAAAGAGCTTAATATGGAAAGATATTTTGGTAATTAATTCTAAATACACTTGTATTCATGATTTTGTTGTTAAGTTACTTTTAAAGGATTCATTTACATACTGTTACATAACTCCTTTTGTTGTGCAGCGCAAATTTGATATCCCTGAAGGTGAAAATGCAAAAAAAAAGGTGATGTCAACAGCTGCAGCAAGATGGAGGCAATTTAAGTCTTCATTGACTTCAAAATTTGTCTTTGCTGACAATGAAGGTCAGCAAATATCTGATCCTACAGTCAAGTATGGCCTTGATCCAGAAACATGGGCGGAATTTGCAAAAAGCCGCAAAACTCCTAATTGGCAGGTTTGTTTAAGTATTTC
This sequence comes from Glycine max, assembly GCF_000004515.6. Taxonomy (NCBI): domain Eukaryota; kingdom Viridiplantae; phylum Streptophyta; class Magnoliopsida; order Fabales; family Fabaceae; genus Glycine; species Glycine max. The sequence goes on from NC_016089.4 coordinate 31,495,265, forward strand.
TGTATCTGCAATAATCGATTCAATTTTTGCTTTCGTTGTTTTGTAACATATATATGACTAGTACAAGCTTGTCTTTTTCAGGGTATACGAAAGAAGGCCTAGGAAATTCAAAAATTTAATGACTGCCCTCACGTACTGTCTCGTGGGGGGTATGAACTGCTTGACAAGAAACTTATGGAGGAGAAGAGCAAGCGTGGACATGAGGAACATTCGTGTACTGAAAGCCCAACACTCAACGTCGACCCACCATCCCCAGTTGCAAGACACTTGAAGTGGAAGATCGCCCGCACTAAGCGGCATGGCCAAATGACGTCTGAAGTGGCACAAGAAATTGTAGACAAAATTGTCAGTTCATATATTTTTTTGGTTACAGTCATTGGCAAATAATGGTTAGCTAACCTAGTCAAATTTGTTTTATTCAAATTCAACAATTGTATATGCATGCAGGATTCATTACAGGAACAAGCAACACAGGGGAGTTTTGTTCCGCATGGGCGACAGGACATACTCAACACGGCCCTTGGCCGACCTGAGCATCCAGGCCGTGTTCACGTCGCAGGGACAGGTGTCACAATAAGCCAATACTTTGGCCAAGCCTCACGTGCTTCTACCACATCGTCACCATCGATCAACCAACAACAATTGGCTGATATCATCGGTGTAATTAAGGATGACATAAGAAAGCAGCTACAAGATGAGATAAGAAAGGAGGTACAGGATGAGATAAGAAAGGAGGTACAACAAGAACACAAGCAGCAACAAGAGGCTTGGATGAGGGCAATTGAAGAAAAACAGTGGAAAAATTTGGAGATGATGAAGCAAGAGTTAAAAAAATCATTGAAAGTAGAGCTATCTCATATTGCATCACATCAGTCAGCCCCCATTGAGGCGCCAGAAATACAAGCTCTACTTGCGCGTGTTAGCACAAAGGGTAGCTGCGCTGGACCTAAAGGAAGCGGATTACTTAAAGAGCTTTTGAGTGGTGGTGACGATCTAATGGGGTTGTTCGTAGTTGTTGGGGAAAATACTGTGCTTGCGGGCTTGGGAAAAGTGTTTGAGAATTCATCCACCATACAAAATGTTCGTTATGAAAATGATGTTGTTAAGTTTCAGGTTGTCAGAACATACATGCCTCACGCTGAGGTCCCTATTCCTACATCAGAGGTTCATTATCTTGAGCAGGCCGTTGGCACATTCGTCGCATGGCCGACCCATCTTGTTAGGGAAGTAACTAATGAGGTTAGTTTTTTTCTCCTATGAATCTGTTCTATTTGTTGACATGCTTCTTGATGTTGTACACTAAATTCAATTATCATAGGTGGTCGTAGGACCCGATAAGCCTCCATCAAGGTCTGTTGGAGAGCCGAACAGGTTAACATCTGTGGCCACAGATGACCCACTGGGAGAATTGGTTAAGAAGTCATATGTGGTTTACACAAAGCCAATGGAGTTGGCATGGGACGGGGCGAAATTTGGGTTACCTAATGCCTCAAATGGTTTTTTATCACACATGCAGATGTGATTGAAATAATTTTAGGTGACAAATGTTTAAACATATTTGTACTGAAGCTGTGGATGATGTAAGTAAATCATATTATTTGACTGGTTGTCATATCTTATTGTCCACTCCATATTTGTCTAAGAATATTGTTGATTGTGTTTAAAACAGGTTTATGAATGATTGGAGTACAAGCATTGGTTTTTCTCCAGTGTACGGTTTCCTTGAGCCCCAGTCTATACGCTGCATAAAGGACACGCGTGAAGAATGTCAAAAGTACATAGAAACGTGGGTCAAGGAGTCACATCGAGAAATCTACTTAGGACCTTACTTCAATCAGTAAGTCTATTCATGTGGTTGTTATCAATGTGTTTGCATCAGTTTGATGGTGAATTTCATGTTGTTGACTTCAGGGCACATTGGCAACTTCTTGTGTTGTGTCCACGAGAGAACATTATAGTATGGTTATGTTCTATACGAAGAAAGCCTGATGTTCACATTAAGTTTGCAGTGAACAAGTACTTCGCAACCTTATTCAATTTAGCATTGGTCATTACTTGTAGTTTACTACTCAAAACATTACATGTTAACTTCGGCTTTTGTTATTGTCAAATTTAGTGCAATGAAGAAAATATGCAGTAATCTCCAAGGCAAGGACAATGCACCTCCACCTCCACCTTAATGGATTGAGGCTAAGGTATGTTGTAATCCCTGTTTATTTTTTAAAATTTGAAATAAGTCTGATGTTTCAATTAGAATGATCCAGCATTTATTGAGCGCTTATATTGCATGTAGAGCCATGTACAACAAGGAGGATATGAGTGTGGATATTATGTGATGCATTGGATGTGGTGCATCGTTAGTGCCGGTTTGAAAAATGAACTCCACAATGTATGTCCTCTATTAGACTAACAAATCAATTTGTGTAGTATGAAATCGTACTTAAATGGTTGATGTACTAACTAAATTTTATTTTCTTCCCCTTGGTAGTATTTTTCAGATGGAACAGCATTAGACACTGACACCATGACGACAATACACAAGAAATGGGCAGCCTATTTTCTAGAAGTTGGAAAATGGATGTAAATTAGACAAATTTAGATGACATAGGAACATTAATAACCTTTGTAACGTAAAATTTTCATTGCACAAGACACATCATTATGTCTGATCATGACTTTTAATTCGGCATCGTTACATGATTATGGGACTTGTTTACGTTATTAGTGTGCACTGCTTTTGGGTTACATTTTGTATTGGTCCCAATATAGGATCAGTTTTTTTGTTGTGCAACTCTAATTGTATGCAGGTCAGCATTTGACATGCTCCTGCTTGGGTCGTTCAGTCCGCCGCAACCTTCTCATACATTGGTCCAAGAAATCATCGGAAAAGCTACTCAGGTGCTGCAATAATGACCTCTCTCCTTTTTTTTAATTTCAAATTTTATAAGTTTATAATTACAAATTGCCTGATGACTTGTCTTCTCAGATGATCTGATTTGATTTTTTTTTAAGAGACACTAGTGATTTACTATGGTCTATATTTTAAAAATTTGCTTCTGATATCATTTAATGAGGATGCACTGGGTAACCAAGCAGAGCATGCATTAGCCTCTCTGGCATCGATGATGTTGGAATCTCCTTCCTTCATAGTCAAATTTACACATGGTATGCTTACAGTTCCACCATCACTTATACAATTGTTTCCTTGTTACTTAACTTAGTTTGTTGGCTCATCAAAAGTTCAAAATTTTCACAAAAGAAAAGTATAAAAATGAGTGTGAGCTTTGGCACAATGGAAAGGTTGTTGCCTATAACTAGGAGTCTAGGAGGTCACGAGTTCAAATCTTGAAAACAGCATCTGTGCTTGACCCCACTAGGTGGGAGTCTCATGCACTGGGTTGCCCTTTATAATAGTATGAAGAATATCCTTTTCACTGAATTTTGATTTTGTAACTGCCTAACTGGGTTATTACTATATTGCCAGGTTTGAATTTGAGTCTAAGCTCTAAGGAATATACTCATGGAGTTGTGATTCGATTTCGATCCGGTGATCTCAGTCTCATGATCTGTAGCATTTGATTTTCTTTCACCAAGGTCTTGCTGACTGATATTGGTTCATGATGGCATTTCTTTTGCAGTTAAGGCATTTGAGATATTTATAAACAACAAAGAGTACAAAAATGTAAGAAACCTTTTATTGTTTCTTACACATTTAGATTTCTGCACTTGGGCTGTTATATGCCATCCAGATATTGGTCTAAAGTAGTGTGAATTGTACTTTAGCAACCGATTCTAATTTCATCTTCATGCCACGTTTTAAATGGAAAATGTTTCTAAATGTATCCCTTTAGTAAACAATATTATTCTAAATTTTGTTTGGGTTCATGCTGTCATTTTCTCTCGGTAAATTACAATTCTAATTTGTTGTTTGACACAGTCATTTTTAGGTATGTTTGAGAGGGTAAACCTTTAATTTCTAATAAATATTCTCTAATTTAATATTTAAAAAAAGACATAAAATGATAGATTAGTATAAATGTAATGTCCTAATCTTTTGTTTATTTTAATAAACATTATATACTTAATTTAAAATGATTTTTTTTCTCTCCTTTTCCTTCCAAAACCCCACTCCCAAACATACCCATTTGAGATTTTCCTTTTTGATCATATCAACTTATTAAGATGAACTTTTAATGAGCAAAATTTAAATATAATTTAGTAGATATTATCTTTACAAAACTAAAATATTAACACTATAACCATAACTTGGGAACATGCCCAGCTAGATTCTAAGTTATCTTTGAATTTGAAAAACAGGTATGGCATTCTAAGTTCCAGACTATTGTCCACAAATCTTTTTCTCTTCATTTCTCTGTTGATCTAGTGGGAACTGAAATTATGTAGCGAGGATGGTTTATGGTAAGTTTTTACTATTTACTTACTAGGCATATGTGGAAGTGAGATACATATTTCTCATATTTTATGCGAAATGTTTGCATGTTTTCAAGAAGAGATGCAGCTTGGTTTCCACTTTTTAGAAAAAAGAAAGGAGGTTATTTCCTGCTTTTTTATTTTCACTTACATGTTCTTTTGCCATAAATTATTAATATAATATAAGTGTCCACTTGTTTTGGTGACATTCTGAAACTTGATTGTCTCAGGGTTTTCTTTGGTATATTGTAATTGTATACATGTAAAGTTGTATATGTTTGTCTGCACCTGCTATCTGTAATTATGTATATTGATTTGGTTAAATATTGCTATATCCATGTAGCCAGTCACACCTAGTGAGTTAAGGCTTTCATTGTTGACAAATATTGAGTCAGTATTCATATATGTCTACTATTTACCTTCATTGCTAGCATTTCCCACCCTAGAGTATCATCTATGTTGTAGCTGTTTAAAAACACTGTTTGACCATCTGAATTGAGTATCAACACACAAAAATACTGACTTCAATATTTTTAGTAAACTGTATAAGAGCATAAATTCTGCTCCATGTTTCCTCCAGGTACAAAATATTAATTATGCTCCATGTATAAGAGCATAAATTCTGCTCCATGTTTCAGGAAATTTGCCAAGCTCTTGTTCCTCCAGGTACAAAATAAGAAAAATTGTAATACATATTCTAACACACTTATAATTATGCACGTAATATTAATTATTAATTTTTTTAATAATAACTGGGTTTACTTAATTCTTTAAAATAAGTTATTTCCATAAATAAGTTTCATCTATATTTTAAATAATAATAATAATAATAATAATAATAATAAGTCAAGGAATAGGAGACAAAGCTACAATTTTGTTATTCTTGTAGAAAAATGTTGCTTTTGCGGTCACAAGAATCCTAATCAAACACACTGTGATTTCGGTCCAAAACATGCTTCACCTGAATTTCCTGATGATACACATTGCATTTTAGTTGGCAGTTGGCATCTTGCAATATCTTATTCACCATAACTACAGAGATTTCAAAATCAACTTGCCAATGTCCCAACAAAATGTGAAATGTACGTCTCTAACAAGTTCATAAAGTTCTGAACCAATTTTTGTGTCTTTTGTGAAAACTTCCTAGAATGAGGGGATGCTATATATTATAGAGTAACACATTTATCCTTAGTCATTTTGGTTATAACAGCAAACCAATTTTATATTTCCAAGCCTTAAGTTTTTTCTTTATATCTTATGAGAACAAGTTCATCCAGTTTTGGACCAATGTTAATTGTATTTTAGTAATCTTTCCAATTATTCGACTTAATTTCTTGTTGACTAAAGTCAAATAAGATTTGGAACATTCAAATTCCAAGCTTGACTGGACAGTCTGCTCCCGAAAGATATATTTCCTTAACAACTATTATTTTTGGTATGACAATTCCATCGTTAACTTGACATTGAAATAGACTAAATGCTTAATTTATATTAATTAATATTTTCAATTTTTTTAAGAATCGTATTAAATTCACGTTCATGAATAAATTCTTTAATTGAAAAAAAAAACTACTAATTTTTAAAGTTCATTCAGATTATTGGTGTCTCTTTGGATTGAATTGATTCTTGGACATGGAGTAGAATGCGATATTTTTTTGCATTTAGCAATAGAAAGTTGCGGTTCTTGTACTTTGAGTGCACAGGCAGAGCTACAAACAGTCAACTACACATTCAAGTGTATGTTATGTCACTGATTTATTTTTTTACCCAGAATGACTTGTAATAGTTTAATGGCTTAGAGTGTGTGATTGAAGTTAATATATATTTGTATCTCAACTTTCATTTCTTTAGATCCAGGTTTTCAAAGAACAAATCGAGCAACTAAAAGAAAAGGTAAGTTGTTTACATTTCATCAAAATGGTTATAACCTGTTTTGAGTCAGTGAGGAGGGTAGAGATCACTATATTTGTCATTACAGCTTAGTGAAAGGAAAAACCGATTAAGTTATGGATGTTAGTTATGGTTTGCGAAGTTATGGTCTATTCTACTGGAAATGAGCGGAGTCATATTCAAGTTGGAGAAGTTTGATGTGCTTAGAATGTTAAACATGATTCAAATTTGACATTGGTCTTAGGTTTCTTCAAAAACAACTTTTTCCTAGTGCTTAAGGCACTAACAGATTTAAGACCTTTAGTCTCTATATATAGTTACATCTGAAAAAAAGTTTCTTTAGTTACAAAACCTTTTACTTAAAGACATTTCCTTTTACTTCTTAAACCTGATTAAAATTTGACTCTTGACAACAGAATGAGAAATTATGGACAATAAAGTTCAAATATCTAAAAATAAGAGGGAGAAAATATAAAAATTCTAAATATATACTTCTGTATAATTCTGAGTTTATGATGCCATCAAAAAAATGCTTCAAGGTTCAATTCCTTTTCTATCAGTTCTGAAAGTTGAAAAGTTCCCTATAAGGATTACATATAAAAGATTCTGACTATTGTGTTTGTAATTTAATTCAGGAAAAAGTCCTACTTGATGAAAATGCCAAGCTCACTGAAAATGGCAGGCTCTCTGAGAAGGTGAAGTTATTGCTATTTGGAATTAATTCTGTGTGGCCTATAGTTCATTTGGATAATATTTTAAAGCAGATAGAAGCAGTGGCAAATTATCAAGGGGACAGTTACATGGGCAAACCAGTGAGGATAAATTGTCAAAAGGCGATTCTGGTGATGAAATGCTCAGCTCTGTTCTCAAGTAATGTTCCTTTACCTTCCCGTTTATAGGATCACCACTTTACTGATCAACGATAGGATCAATAATGATGTTCACAAATTTACTTTGATGCTGATGCTGAAGGACCTTTGTCTACTAGCCCTAATCAGTTAGACGGTGACAAAATAACAGGAGCTACCAATCATAAATCCGTGAATTTGGAGGGAAGCCTGTTGGTTCCGCACCTGTAAGTTTATACTGAACTCTTATGCTTATTAATTATTACTGATATTTTTTCTTCTATTAAATTTATGTTTCCTCTAGGAAATGAAATGTTGTCATTATTGTTCATCTTAATTTGACAATTTTTTTATATACATTTTGATGCATCGAATGTGTTTAAGTCTTCTCTAAGTTTGTGTTCAATTTAATATTTATAGGCAAAAAAAAAAAAAAGAGTCCAGGCTTTCAATAAAGATCAGGAAGCTCTAACCAAAGTTCTATATGAGCAGTGAGTACCACTTGGTTGCCTTGCATTTGATCTCTTTCTGCTCTTTGCTTGATGACTGCTGAATGGATAGTTAAATAAGAAAATTCAATGTTTTTTGAATTTTCTATATTATTTTGCTCAGGATGACAAATAGCATTTCAATTTAGCTTTTGATTTTGCTGTTAATAGCTGGGTTGTTATTTCTGCAGATTCAAGGACCACAGAAGATGTAGTTACATGATAGCCAATGCACTGGATAAGGATGGTAAATTCACTACTGTCCAAGTCTCTCGAAAACTTAAGCAGCTTGGTTTGTATCTTCCTCTGCCCAAGGATGGTAAATTCACTACTGCCCAAGGGGTGCTTCTCCTTAACTAACACAACAATCGGCATTGATGTCCCTGCAAGGACTATGCAGGTATAGTTATTCAGATGTAAATATGAGCATACCAACTAAGATTTTACTACATTTTGATCCTTTTCTCTACTTTATATCTTATAAATTCAAGGAGTCTATAAATTCAGCATTGATGTCCCTACATTTTGATCCTTTTCTCTACTTGTTTGGTCAGAAAGATGCTAAAGAAAATGAAAAAGCAACCCTTCTTGTTTGTGGAACTCCTTTTCTGGAAGACTCGGAGGGAATGCCATTACATCAATGCTGAATATTTGTTGAGCGAGCTTGGTCATTTGAAGAAAGAAAGTGTCAATTGGAATAACACTCAGGGAGATGAAGAAATTGGTTCATCCCCAGCAAAGGTGTGGACATAGGATATCAAAAGTAAGATAAAACCCTCAAACTTTGCTTCTAAGCTTTTATGTATGATTTTGTACTTTCTATTTCTTTTCGGAAATTTTTTTGAAGCACTGAGATGACCATTTTTAGAATGTGGGACCAATTTTCAATTTATGCTTCTTGATTGATTGGTTCATAATTATTCTTGATCACTGCAAAGAATTATCTGCAATGAATCTACTCTTATTTTTGTTTCTTTCTTCTGTAGAGACAAGCTTGATGTTATTAAAGGATTTGGAAAGACAAATCAAAGATCTCCATGAGAAGTAGGTTTGAGCAGATCAAACTTTTGTCTGAACTTTGGAGCATGATTTAAATTAAAGCCTTGTCAAAAAGAAATTCAGTCTTTTTTATTTTATTTTTTTTACATCATTGGTACAAACATTCTTAAAAGGAGTGAGCAAGATAGATCAATTCATAGCTTTTCAATATTTTGTTGAATTTCATTATTTGTACTGTATTTCAATTCATAGCTTTTCTTGTACTAATTTAACCTGAGTTTATAAATTTCCAAAAATTAAAAAAAAATCAGCATATTCTACATCGGTTCAATTATAAACGATGTAGAAAATATCCTCATTCTACATTGGTTACGCGATAAACGATGTAAAAACTCTTCAAATTCTACATCGGTTGATTGTAGACCGATGTAGAAACATTTCCATTCGTGCCCATTCTACATCGGTTTTGGTGATAAACAATGTAGAAAATCTCCTCATACTACATCGATTTTACGATAAACGATGTAAAAAGCTTTCATTTTCTACATCGGTTGATTGATAACCGATGTAGCAACGTTACCATATCCAGTCATTCTACATCGGTTGAACTATAACCGATGTAGAAACCTTTCATTTTCTACATCGGTTGACTGATAACCGATGTAGAAATCTACCCATTCAACATTGTTTCAGCCTTAGAACCGCTGTAGAAAGCTACCCATTCTACATCGGTTGTAGCTAGACAACCGATGTAGAAAAATCGACTTTCAAAGACGGTCATAAAACCGATGTTGTGATTCAACAACCCCGGATTACCACCACGCGTCATAACCGATGTAGAAAGGTCGTTAGAATCGATGTAGAAGGCCTTTTTTTTAGTAGTGGAATAACAACACAAAGTGGCTAAGCTGGCGAAGGAGGCAGGAATGACATTCAAACTTTTGCAAAATGACACTAAGAGGGTGTGACATTTCAGAACCAAAGATAGGGCCTTGTTGAGGACTAGTGTCGAAAATGATGTGTTGCATTAGATGCTTGTAGAGGTTGGATCTCGCATGTACATCTTTTGGAAGAAACCCTACAATTAAGTTTTTTGGTCTTTGATTTGAGTTCTAAGAGCATTCTTGCTTGAAGGAGGAATTGACCGCTTTTGCTGCCTTAGCCTCTTTGATTGGCTTTGCCAACAATTGCTTTACTATGTTGGCCATTGATCACTTCCCCAAGGGGTGGATCCAACACACAAGTTGCAAAAAAATTAGGTTTAGAGATCAAGGACCGAACTTGCTCATGGTGGGAAAATGGAAATGGGGGAGAGCATTGGAGGAGGTGTTGATTATTTCGGATAGGAAATTGAAAAAAGGATCATAAGGGAACTTAACACATTTTATTTTTTGTTTATTTTTTTTAACGGAAACTTAACGCCATTTGTAAGCAAGGGTTAAAAATAATTTTGAAAATCTGAGGTATCGAAGTGTAATAAGCTAAAACTTCATGGATGCATGTAATTTAGTTTTACTTTTTTAAAAATATTTTTCTCAATTGTTAAATAAAAATTATTAAATGCTTTATATATTTTGAAAGCATTAAATGCAAAATTTTATACTAATTATTAAACATATTAAAGAAATATTTTAGAAAAATATGACAAAACATGCTTCATTTGCTTGCATAAATACGTACACCCAATAGAAACATAATAACAATATAGGATGACGACATGGTTATAAAGATGCATCACGACAATGACAAAAAATGTCGACACCTGAAAGAATGATTCTTGGTCTTCATCATATGACGTCGTAGATCTAAATGTGAGTGCAGACAAAAGATAACTGGACATAGGATAAGACAAAGAAAATCAAATAACGGAACAAAATGATCACACCAAAGAAGCACATAGAAGAGAATGACACAAACACTATAAAAAAAAAATGAAGCCAAAACAGAAGCACTTATGGTTCAATATGTTGACATATACTCCTATAGCTCTTTAAGTTTGATGGCAAGCGAAAATGGGAGATTTTGTTCTGAATTAATATGTTGTTAACTTGTTATCTGAAAAAAAGGAGTCAAAGCTATCAAGCATAATTACTTAATGTCAAATTATTTATTATGATTTAATTTTTGTAATGTTTGTATACCAAGATAAATAGGTAGATAAAACAGACACACATTATTTACTTAAGGTTTAATTAAGCTGATTGACTTGTACTTAAGGTTTAATTGGCCATATGTCCTTAAAAAATATTAAAAAGTAAATAATATTACAGGTCCGTGCGGACCGTGCCCATTTATTTTTCCAGAAATATTTTGCCGTCATTCTCCTAAGATTTGGATCCTCCAATTTGCTTTATTTGATTTTTGCCACAAACACTATTGACCTGTTTCTTTTGTTCTTCGACTAGCATTTGCAAATTTCGTTGAGCCTAACCATCAGAAAAGTAAAAAGACAGTTATAAAATAAGTTAAACTTCGTATAATAGGCTTAACTTTTTTTTAATTTTACTTATTTAACTTTTTCATAAGTACCTATAAATTTATAAGAATATTTTTTTTGGGTAAATTAATTATTTCAACTGAATAGTTGTGATAAGATAAAGTTATTGCAAAGTGAGATTTTATAACGAAATTAAAGGACAAATTTGAATGTATATAATTAAATTTCCGAGAAATTTGTTGAAAATACTACTAGAGTTACTTAAATTAATGAATCATTGGAAAACGAAAAGTCTCACACGCACCTCCAATTGTTCTTGAATACCTCTCCCAATCTCAAGTTGCAGTAGTCTTGATTCCTCAATTTGCATATAGCTGCCAGAAGTATAATTCTAACAGCAATTACATTTTAGAAACATTTGTATAAATGCATGTTACAGTGAGAAAATAACCACGCACACAAACGATACAATATATATATATATATATATATATATATATATATATATATATTGTGGCATGCTATAATACGTTACATTTTCTGTTGAAGTTCAGTGACCATGTCTATGCCTTTGCTTTCTTTGTATCCCTCTGCAATGGAAACAAGACAATATAATGGGTGATAATTTATCCATAGAAGTATATGCACAAATGTAAAATTCACCTTTTTTTTCTTAATTTAATTAATATTTGAAATAACAAGCATGATATAGATGACAAAAATGATAAATGTTAACTATATCTGCAAAGAAGAGGAATTTATACCCTTGCTAGAGTTCTGCATGTACATTGTGGTCCGATATTTCTGCAACGAAATTGTGTCAATTAAAAATATGGATAATCAAAATTACTATTCCAGAATATACACACGAAATAGAAGCAGTATACACCATAAAATTTCAAGAACAACATGCTAATTTCGTTCAAAGAATATTGTTACCTGCAAGTGACTTTTAACATGAAAAATGGTGAGCGACTTTGAATTCATCATCTGTAGCACTGCCTTGGGTTTTGCTTCTACAATTCATTAAAAAACCAAACATTGAATAGTTCCTTGATAATTGTAGCTTGTTCACAGTTTTAATTCTAGACAATTTAAATACACCTCTTTATATATTTTCGGTGATGTTCTCTAATCAAAATTAAAGTTTTACTTTAGTAATTTGCATAACCAAGGTTTACATTAAAACTTAACAAAAATTACTAAGATGAAACTCTAGTTTTGACAAGAGAACAAGACTAAAGAAGACTTGCAAAAACTGCATTTATTTTTTGTTATATAATTTTAACTTAACTTACTTTGAGGACCACCAAGGCTGTTGACAGCTGCAACAAATTGCTCATGCAAATCTTTGGTCCATTTTATTCTATTTTTCCTAGTTGGTACCATGCTAGAAGCAGAGTTTCCAGAAGTGGCACAAACAACTTCAGCCTGAGAGCAAAAAGCTAATAGAGAATTCATAATTCTCATCCAAAAATCAAAATTAAAATCCAAATACAACATTAAACACCATTTACACCAACCTCAATAACTGGGGCAGAATCATCACCCTCCAATCTTTTCTCTTCGTGTCTGAAATGCTCATAAAGTGACACGTCATGGCAAGGAAGTTCACTATATTCTCTATACGTTTCACAAAACGTGTCTTCATCACTAGACAAGAAAGAATCAACAACACTTCCGAACATTGGAGCAGAGTCGTCCCGAGAAGATTGGCACAGCAAATTTTGTGAATAGAACTTCAAACACGAAAAAGGAACATCGAACACATGTCGTTGGAAGTTGAAGCTGTCTTTTTCTGAGCCTCCAACGTCGGCTTCACTGCTGTGTGCTCCGTTTGATACCTGCGAAAAATGATACATACGTTGATTTGTCTAACTAGCACTTCTTAAAGATGATGTATATTGTTCTAGTTTCGGTAAGTGATTTTTTTAGTTAGATCGTTGATGTTTATATATATATATATGCTCAAATAATTGTCACTGTTGTACCTTTTATATTGGGTTAATTTTGCAACTATCTGAAGATAAATACCATGCAACTGCGTAGATTCAATAATGTAATACTATTATATCTCACAAGGAGAACATCAATTGTTAGGATTTAAGCACATAAGCACAAGAGGAGAATTTAACCAAAAGACTAATCTATAAGCTGAGGGAGCCTCAAGAGTAAGTATCAAATCAAATAATTTATTCTACTTAATGTGGACTCCTAACAGGACTCCTCTATTCATTGTAGTTTAGATATAATAAAAGTCAACTGGAAAAAAAATAAAAAGAAGAAGAATAAAATAGGAGTCTTTGTACTACTTTCATAGAGGAATTCGTTGTTGTAGTACAGCATCTCTGTTGTGAAGTACAACGTGAAAAAATGAAGAAGAAAAAACTGATTTTTCAAGAGTGTAATAACCAGCAAATTAAGATGGAATCATGGAATACGTTTTCTGTATTTTCTTTTAATTAAAATGAAAAAAATATATTTTTAGTTCTTATACTTTTGTGAAATCTTGTTTCTGGAAGTTTTAAATCATCTAATTTAGTCCCTATATATTAAAAAAAATTATTTTTAGTCCCTCCTCACAAACGATGTTAACTTTTGTCTTACGTGACAACCAAAGTATATTTTTTAAATTGAGTAAAATGATATGTAAGATTATTTTATTTTTTAAAAATAAGTTATTAACATATCTCCGAGATATATTGATCCGTAACTTAAGCATTGACATTAATTAACTAAATAAAATCATAAGTAATGTATATCGCGCATATGAATGATAATGGGTAGGGTCTTATAGTATCCATACATATTCTTATACCATGTTGAAAAAAAAAAAGTCATACTTGTCCTCATACATGCACGGTAGCAATTTCAATTCTCATGTTGTATCCGTTGGATATCTATATATACATATTTGCATCACACAACTTGCATTTTAATTATGTATAAAGTTAATCAATTAATAAAAAATTAATAAAATAAATTATTACAAGTAAATTAAAAATTAATTAATCTTAACTAATTCAAATATAACATTAAAAAATAATAATATCTTTGGCCATATATATATAAGAAAATATTACCTAATTCATCAAAACCGTAGAAGTGATTAGATTAGTTAATTTGTCATAAATTTTAATTTTGTTCTAAGACTACTCATAACATTAAATTGTTTAATAGGTGGTTATTTATCAATGACAATTTTTTAACCAATTAATATATATTGTTTTGTTAATAACTCAATAAATGTTTTTACTTTCATGGGAAAATGAGTGTATATCATTAATTGACCTCATAATTAATTAGGGATAAAAAAGAAATTTAATAATGAAATTATCTTATATTTCTTATAATTAGGACTAAGAAAGTGTTGTCTTTTATTTCTTATATATAGCTAGAATTAAAGGTAGTATTATAACAAGCAAACATAACATTAATTCGTCCAAACTTAAGTCATAAAGAAACACCATTACAAATATAATCATCCAACATTACAAAGATAAGTCATTAAAGAGGTAAAATTCTACACTACTAATTTAAAGCACCAAACAACACAATATTCAGTTCACAATTGGAAGTCAATTTTAAAAGAATTTGTCAACAAATTCATAAATTTATACATAAAAATAAATAATAGTTCAATATTCTTAAATAGAATTTGAAATAAATTTATAAGACATGATGAATTAGAATTCATTACTCTCTCTTAAATTGTTACTATTAGATATAAAATAGAAGAGTATATGTATGTTATAAATTATTTAGTCAGTAACATATATTAATTACATTAATATGTAATATATGTGTGTGTGGGATAATGACCTGTTTCCATCTCCAATCCCAATAAAAGAATAATTATCATTTTTAGTTGTGGATACTTTTATAGATACTTGTAGGATCTACTTCTATTTTGTCTTCCCTATCTATTCGAGTGTATTTGTTTATTTATTATTTATAGAAAACAAAGACATGTATCATGGTCAATCACTTAAGTTAGATATCCTTAGTATATGTGTGAGTGTACGACAAACAAATACAACACTAGACACGAATCAATAAAATAAATGAAATAGTGATCAATACAATTGAAATTGAAAAGAAATAGTCATGTTTCTAATTTCCAATTTTTTTAAAAAACAGGGTAATCATAATAGTTTAAATTAAAATTAAGGATAAAACACTTACAATATTATACTCTCTCTTATCCTTTGTTCCCCATTTTTAACACATTGTACAATTTTCTTAAAATAATAAAAAAAACATTGTAATTTGTACAATGCATCCGTGAATATAATTTAAAAAATTATGTATAGTGCTAGGCATGGCAATGGGGACCAAATCCGCGGGACCCGCCCTAATTTTGATGAGAAAAATTTGAGTTGATCAAGGTCGGGGGTCGGATTTTACCCGATAGCCAAAGTTAGGTTTGGGCTTGGGGATGAGATTATTAATACCTGACCCGAACCCACCCCACTAATAATTAATTTACAAAAATATCATTATATATATATATAACACACTAAAACATGAAACTATTGGATTGAATTTTATGCTAGTGTTAGATTGAATTTTATGTTGTTATGTACAGTCTAAAAATATGTTATTGTTGCTATTTAAAATTATATTTTTCATTCTATGAAAAATTATATTTTTTTTATAGAATTTTATAAGCATGTCCAGGGTGGGAATGAGGATAAATCTACATCTCGTTTGGATTTCGGGGGCAGGGGAATGGGGAGTTTGGATTTCGGGGGCAGGGGAATGGGGAGTCGGGAGCAGGGATTGGGTAAGCAAAACCCGGCCCCTACCCACCCGTTGCCATGCCTATAGAGTGCGATAATCATAATTAACAAATAAAGAAAAGTGATTGATCTAGGTACTTTCAAAAGATGATTTACAATGAATTAATTAAAGATTCAATTCAATAATTAATTTGTTCAACATATGATTTATGAATTGAATGGATTAAATTTGAGGTTTTTTTTTTCATACTGAAAACATGTTTATATTATATCATTCATAAGCGACTTGGTTAGCTTTCCGACCCACAAATTGAATTGGATAGTTTTGAATATTTTGTAATTTCTTTGAGCATCCTCCAAGTATGACTCCAAATTCTCTATCATTAATATTGAAACATGTGGCCTTCATCCAATCGACAACTTGCTTACAATCAGATTCTAGAATAACAAGCTGAAAAGTTGGATGGAAATTCAATCTATAGCTGTTTGAAGAGCTATTGCTTCTGCTTCGTGAGGCAATGGAGTCAGAGATGGTACAATTATAAAATTGTATAATTAAGAATGATTTAAAGTAGTTGATTAGTACCGGTACATTAAAATGATATTTTTTTTTGTAATCCATTGCATAAATTTTTTACGGTTAAACATGTTTGATTTAAAAAATATAGGATATGAATAACTTCCTTGTAAATTTCTTTAAGCATTTATGTGAGTAAGACTAACACATTACAAAGAATTGTAACATACTAGGTTTCTCTAAAGTTTCTTTATTTTTAAAAATAAAATAAATTAGTATTCTTTTGTCTATTGTTATTAATTGTTAGTTTCATAATTGTATTACAATTAATTTCGTAATAAATTAATGTAATTAAAAATATTCATAGAAATTAGCTTTAAAATATTAATAATTTAAATAATTTGAGAATTGTCCATAGAATGCAATAAAATTCTGCTGTGAAGTTTTGATTATTAATAGGAATTTTAATAAAAAAGATTAGGAATTATTATATGTTTCAAAATATATAATTAATTGAAACTTAAGTAAGCAACTAGTTGATGGTTAAATTAATTAAGAAATTTTAAGAATAAATTAATTAAATAGATAAGTAGAGGAAGGTTAAACTAAATAAGTAAATGAGTGTAAAATTTAGTTAATTGTTTGCATTAGAGTTAAATTAGGCTAGGCTTTTAAAAATTGCATGCTTGTATATCTAGGAAATTACTTTACGCTTCCTATTTTTATGCTTGATGCACCCCAAAATACCTACTATTACCTTCTTACCCTTCTTATCCCAAGCTGCTTTCCCCCCAAACTTCTCCATGACCACCAAATTAAATATGTCCTTCACCCAACCATCAAACACCATCGTTGCACCCAAACTCCACCTCCACACACTATTAGAAAATACACTTTCAACATCTGTTATTTACGGCATTCTACATCGATTTTGAAATCGATGTTGAAAGTACTGATGTTAACCAGACAACTAGGTTTTCCTTGGGCAGGATGACCACCATCTGCCAGTGTCCGCTGTAGTGGAGACAAATATGGGTTAGTATATTAGTAAACATTAATTAAATTCAGTTATTTTGTGTGACTTACCCATTCAGGTAGGCTCCAAGGTAGACATCACGTTTTGAACTCTGCATCCAACTCTTTATGTAACTTTCAGCCCCAAACTGCGATTGCCCAGACCTTTGAATGGACTGTGGCTCGAGGAATCCATACAGATCATAATTCTCCGCTCGCATACTTGTTTTAGTTAGATGCCTATTTATGTTAAGTCAAAGTTAAATATCTATGAATTGAAAACAATAACTTAGGTAATTAAAAGTAATCTAAAATGATTTACAGAATCCACAACTGTAACACTGATATACTGAGACATTAACCACCGTGTGCGATTTCGGAGAGTTCTTCGTGCTTTATGTAGAGTGGGAAGTCTGGATTAAAGACCCCGAACATGGTGGCATCCCATGTAACCCAGCAAGGCCTCAAGAAAAGCTCTGGGATGATCAATGTCATCAGATAAAGCAGATCATCGACCTCTAGATTTGGCTTTTGAGGTGGTTTTGCCAGAGACACAACTGTCTGTTCATGAAACAAAGTTAAATGGCCTAATTTAAGGCATGCTGAATGAATTAATTCAAAAAGAAGAAACATATAGTAAGAGTAAAGTACCTGTTGTGATAAAGGCTTAACCAGATGTGTCGGCCAAGCAAGGAAGGTGTGAATTGCCTACCCCACTAAGGAAACCTCATCAGTGGGTACAGGAATGAGAGCATTTGGATCTTTAACCTCCTCCACACCCACCTTTACTTGGCCAGGCAACGAAGGAGTGTTATGAACAATAGTGGATCCCTCACAAACTCTTCCCAAGGCAACCAGGCGGGCAAGATTTGCTTCGATGTACAAGCCGCACTTGTCTGAGTCACCCGTCTCAGGATCGTTTCCTGAGGGATCAATACAACTCTCCTTTGTGCTTACTCGAGGACTTGAGGGACTAACCAGAGGCTCCTGAGGAAGTGTAAGTCCCTGAGATTGCATCTGGGACTGAAACTGGGACTGCATCTAGCTGAACGATACCATGAGCTGCCGAGTCACTTTTTCTGTGATCGACTCCTCTAGCGGGTCCTTGATTTGCTGGGTTAGTTGCTGCAATTCTTCAGGAGGCAGCGAGGAAGAGCTGCGAGACGTCCGTGGAACCGATCCAAAGTATTTCTTGATGGTGACACCGACTCCAGCAACACAGACACGTCCAGGGTGCTCTGGACGTCCAATAGCAGCGGTGAGAACATCCTGACGTCCATAGGGGACGAAGGATCCCTGTGACACCTGCTCCTCAAAGGAATCCTGCACAAAAAAGAAACATTTGTACATGGCATTCACAAAATAAAGAAATATAATTCTAATGGTTAGTTGAAAATGACTTAGGATCTTCTCAGCGATTTCCTTTGCGACCTCAATCGTCATCTCCCCTGTTTTCTTGGTGCGGGCCATCTTCCACTTCACATGGCGTCTGACGGGGATGGAGGGTCGATGACGCCATCAACGCTTCCTGACTGTGCAACTTCCTCCGGCTTCTTCTTGGTCTTCTCAGCCAGGAGCTTCTACTCCAAATATTCATAACCCCCATGAGACAAAACGTGGGGGGCAGTGTTTTGTTTCTGGATGGCCTGTGCCTTTTTATGCACTTCTTGCTAAAATAAAACAATAATCTTTCAAATTGCTAGAATGAATTATAACAAGTTAATGTTTTTTGAAAAACAACTTAAATGGCATGGTACATACCTCCTAAGAAGGGTCTCTACAAGTCTGGCAAAACTGGACCCATTTTTCCTTACTTATGCCATATTTCTCACAGACAGTGTCGTTCACACCGTCCTGATCGGCTGCAAGGGCCCATTTCCTCATGAGGTCTGATTTAAACTGCCTCCATCTGTAACATCCCATTTTTCGTTGACTAAATTTAAAAAGAATTGTTATTTATAAATAAATAGTTTTAAAAAATTATGAGGTTTTTGTAATTAAATGAATAAGGAAAAATAACTTTATTAAAATAATGATTTTAGAGAAAATAAAGAGTGTATTTTATTTATTCATTTGATAGAGAATAAAATATAGTTTGTTTTTATAAAATTTTAAAAATAAATAAATAGAGTAAATAATAAGTTGTGAGTACCCTAGGTATAAATAATGATGTTAGGTCAGTTTTCACAGGAATGATGCCTTATCTTCTCCTCATTCTCGTTTTTCCCCCTTCTCCTCCCAAAACCCTCTCTTTTTCCCGCAAACACCAAACCTGTCTCAGAAAAATGATGATCTCAGACTCATTCACCGTTGGAGAATCATGAAATTTAAGCACCAAGTTCGCAACTCAATTTCGAGGCTTTTCACCGTTGGGAATTACGAGAAAATGTCGGAACCGAGAGAAATAAACTTTGTATTGTAGCCTTTTCTTTTCCCGCAGAAACCCAAAACCGTTGGATTGTCGTAAAATTTTGATATGTTGTTTGAGATTCATTTCCGCACACCTTCACCGTTGGGATTTGCAAGATAATATTCATGGAGGGAGATAACGGAATCGCACGAAGAGAGTACAAAATAGAGGCTTCAATCCCTTCTCCTTCTCTTTAACGTTTGGGAACCCTATCAGAGCAATCAGAGAAAAAAATTTGAGGAATCTCAGGAAATTGCTAGAGATGCTGCTATTGCTGTCGGAAGACACGTGAACTCGCTTAGAGGTAAGGGATGCGTTATTCACAATTGGGGAATAGTGAGAACATGTATAGGGATACTTAGAGGATTAAATTTGGGTTTATTTTGGGATGTTTATTAAATTATGATTTTTCCTTTACAATTATAAATACAATATTATTGTCCTTACGTTCCAATTGATGTTCTGATAAGAATTAATTGATAAAATTGAGTGCTCTGGATGTTTTGTGTTTTGACCCATGATTTTGATATAACTGTGTGAAATTATTTGAGGGGTTTTACTACCCATGTTGTGATAAACTTTTTGTATAAATTGTTATAGTGAGATTATGAAATGGTGATTCAAATTGTGAGTATGTAATAAATTAAACCTGTGATGAATGGTGAAATAAATGTGTATTGAGTTGTGAGCTATGAATTGTGCAATCACACAATTGTAAGACCCTTTAAGGGCAATGAGTATTGTGATGGGATCTACTGTGGGAACCTGAAGAGATAAAATGATTTTGAAAAACAATTGAGTAGTTGTGTGTATTGCATAGTTCATAGGTAAAGTGTATATGATTCATGAGGTGTGATAACATGTTAAATTGAGATTATACCATTGTGATTGAGATCGAGTGTAAGTGATAAATTGAGTATGTATATGATTAAGATATATATGTGCATTGAGATGTTGTGTGTATTGAGTTGTGAACTATGAATTGTATAATCACATGACTATAAGACCCTTTAAGGGCGAGGAGTTAATGCTAAGACCCTTAAAGGGCGACGAGTTAAAACTATTTTGAGAATAACTGAGGAGTTGTGTGTTTTGTACAGTTCATAGATAGAGTCTGTGTGCTAAAATGTTTTCTCGGTTGGACCTAAATCAGGAGGGAGAGACCTTGATGAACTCTTCAGAGTGTAGGCCTTGAGGGTCACCCGGTTTGAGTGCTCCTTTAAGCCTATGTTGATCCCATATGGTTGGAGCATTCTCGCAAAACACCATGACCCTGACTGGTCTCCCTATGATCTTACCTAGTGAGAGTGACCTGACTTGCTAGTGTGTGGTTTGTCTTGTCATGTACTCCTAGGCACCCGACGAGGTTTTTCACTGACATGGTACCACATTGCATATAGGATTGAGTCTTAGTGTATATGTTGCATAACGCTTGTGTATTGATTGATATTGATTGACTTGGTGATATTGTGTGTTGATCCTTGAGTACGTGAATGCTGTGAAAATGAATGAGACGTGTTGTGTTATGATGCGATGTTGGGTGACAAAGTGGTGAAATGATGTGAGCTATGTTTAAGTAAGTTTTATTTTGTTTTTATGATATTTATACCTACATGTTGTCTCGTTACTCTTCATTAGCTAGGAATGTGATAACTCACTCCCTGTGTGTTATTTGTGTTTGGATCCTATGATGATCTCGAACCTTGTGTTCGTGGGAGCAAATGAATAGGTAGATGACTATAAAAAACCTGATGCTAGAGGACACAAGAACACAATGCTCTGATAGGATGTGACATTAGGGTATAGGTTCTATATTAATTGTATGAAGTTTTAGACGGCCTTGTTTTGAGCCGAAGTGAATTTATTATTTATTTGGACAAATTTTATTATGATGTTAGAAAGGTGAATGTGAACCTTCTACCCTTTTGAAAGGATTGTATTTAAATGTGTTTTAAAAACTTTTAATTAAGTTTGATTTCTTATTTCTTTTATTATTTGTACTTATATGTATGGGGTAGAGGGTGTCACACCATCTCTCACTGACAGTCTTAAGTAACTTCTTTTTCATCCTACTGTCAGAAGCCTCTGCGATTTCAAATTCCTCCTGACAATAAAAAAATAAGGTTTATTTGTTACAATAATGTATTTTTTGGGTATTAATTAAAGAACATCAAATAAGAAAAGAAAAATACCTAAATATCCTCCCAAATCAAGTCCTTTTGAGCAGTAGGGACCTCCTTCCAGTTCTTGTACGTGATGTCCTCCTTATCACGCGCCACAATCCCCAAATATGTTCTTAATTTCTTCCTGTCGGGACCATCGTCCTTGCCAGTAGCAGGATCAACTTGGACCACTGGTCTCTCAGCACCAGGTCATCTAGTAGACAAGGATAGTAAACATGTAGCTTTGTGTGTCCGTTTCATGGCAGACGACAAAGCTGATGCGTCTGAAGGAGGAAGAGGAGAAAGAGGAGGAGGAGGAGGTGAGCCAGGTGGAGAAGCCATGATCCTTTATACAAAAAAACCAGGGTTAATAAACATTACAAAAAATAACTGTATGACTTATGCAAATCAATCTAGCAAAATCAAATATATAAATAGAAAATTACATTAGACGATGTTATTTAATTCTCCTTCATCATGATCATTACGATTAGCATGAACGTTGTCAGTTTCTTCTTCTCTGACAATGATAGCTATGATTTGTGTGGACAAAGGACTAACATAGGTGTCCACGTATGAATCATCATCTTCTACATTAACACCAATTGTTTTGCCCTGTAGAACCACGCACCACCTTTCATCACAAGGGTCTTGCACATAAAATACTTGTCTAGCTTGTTCTGCCATGATGAAAGGGTCATTGTGGTAACCAAGTTTCTTTAGGTCTACCAACGTAAATCCTATATCATCGACGTGCACACTAGTGTTGCTGTCAACCCATTTACATTTGAAAACACAAACAATAAATTTCACATTGTTAAGCTCCCAAATTTCATCAATGAACCCAAAGTAAGGGATGGAAGCTACACAGGGATTGACATCATGCATATTTGCGAAGTGTTGAGATTCATCCCTTAGGGTGACCCTGCTGTTCTGTATTGTACTTTTGTCGTCTTGTGCTTTTGTGTAAAATGAATACTTGTTTATGTCATATCCTTACCAAGTTATAACATTTCTTTTAGGCCCATCTGCTAGCTTTCTTAATGTTTCTGAATCATTTTCATCTGCAAAGATTGTATCTTTAAACAAATCACAGAAAGTCTTGTTATGCTTTTTCAACACCCAATTCTTTAACATTTTTGGATTATTCTGTTTGACTAAAGCTTCATGCTTAAGTATGTATGGCAAAACTTCATTACTGTTGTTCAAGACATACAAGTGAGCTTGTAACAAATCTTCTAGACTTGGAGTGATCACATGCAGCCCTCTTGAACCCTTACCACCCCTCTGTCATCATGCCGAGACTCAGGAAGGCCAACAGGTTTAGCCTTCTCAATGTATTCTGAACAAAATTCAATGGCTTCTTCTGCAATGTACCTCTCAACAATAGATGCTTCTGGACATTATAGATTCTTTGTATACCCTTTTAAGATCTTCATGTATCGCTCAACCGGGTACATCCACCGCAAATAAACAGGACCACAACATTTGATTTCTCTAACCAGATGCACAATCAAGTGAATCATGATGTCAAAGAAAGCAGGGGGAAAATACATCTCCAACTGGCATAGTATAATTGCGGCATCATTTTCCAGCTCATCAAACTTGACAGGATCAACGACTTTGCTACATATGGCATGGAAGAAAAAGCACATGCGAGTTATGGCTAACTTGACTTTGTTTGGCAAGATGTCTCGTATAACCATGGCTAACAATTGTTGCATCAACACATGACAATCGTGAGACTTTAACCCTACAAGCTTAAGCTCCTTCAACTACACAAGGCTCTTAATATTTGAAGAGTATCCCTGTGGAACCTTCACCCGAGAAGACACTGACAAAAACTTATCTTATCCTCTTTGGACAAAGTATGACAAGTTGGGGGCAAGTAAATTTTCTTCCCATCAGACCTTGGATGCAACTGTGATCATATCCCCATCTCAGCTAGATCTTGACGGGTATTCAAGCCATCCTTCGTCTTGCCTTGAATGTTAAGGAGCGTCTCAATCACACTATCACATACATTTTTCTCCACATGCATAACATCAATACAATGTCTAACGTCTAGATCAGACCAGTACGGAAGATCAAAGAAAATGGACCTCTTCTTCCATATGCAAGTCTTACTTTTATCCTTCTTTTGGGTCTTTCCAAATATAGTATTCAAGTGTTGAATTCGCTGGTATACCTCCTCACCAGTCAATGGTATCGATGCAATATCATGCTCTTGACTTCCATTAAAAGCTTTTTTCAGTCATCTGTAAGGATGATTGGGTGTTAGAAAATGGCGATGCCTACTGTAGACTGTTTTTCTTCCATGTTTTAGTTGTATGTAGCTTGTTTTTTCTTCACAGATGGGGCATGCATGGTGACCTTTAACACTGTAATTGCTGAGATTCCTATATGCTAGAAAGTCATTAATGGTACAAAAAAGCATTGCACGCATTTCAAACGTCTCCTTGCAAAATGCATCAAACACTAAAACCCCTTCGTCCCACAACTTTCTCAGGTCTTCAATCAACGAACTTAGATAAACATCAATGTCATTTCCTGGCTGTCTTGGGCCCGATATCATCATAGACAACATCATGTATTTTCGTTTCATGCACAACCACGGAGGCAAATTGTAAATTACTAGCAGAACTGGCCATGAACTATGTTGAGTGCTTAAGGTGCCATATGGATTCATTCCATCACTGGCTAGCCCAAGTCTAAGATTTCTTGGCTCTTTCCCGAAATTCGGATACAAACCATCAATCTTCTTCCACTGCGAGCAATCAGCTGGATGACAGACCATTCCATTAGAAATCCTTCCATTTCCATGCCATGTAAGGTCTTTTGCGTCGTCCTCATTAGCAAAAAGACGCCTAAACCTTGGAATGATTGGAAGATACCACAAAACCTTCGCTGGAGGGCCCTTCTTTGAGTTTTCATCAAAACTGCTTTCCTCTTCATCCTTCACTTTGTACCGTGAAGTCCCATAGATAGGGCATTTGGACATTTCTTGGAATTCATGCCTGTACAGTATGCAATCATTGGGGCAAACATGAATCTTCTGATACTTCATACCCATCAGACATAGTATCTTTTTCGCCTTATAGTAATTTTTAGGTAACATGTTGTCCTCTGGAAGCAGATTGTGCACTACCTCAAGCAGTGAGGTAAAACTTTTGTCACTCCACCCATACCTGGCCTTCACATAAACCAGACTTAACCGCAAACAATAGGGTTAAGAAATTCTCGCACCCCGTATACAAAAGGCTTCTTTGAATCACTCTGCAATCCTTTATACACAGGGGCGTGTGCTTGCTGAAAAGACTCTTGTCCAAGGTCACAAATCATGTCCTCCAAGAGATCTCCCATTTCTATATCAAATGGTTCAAATTGGGACCCACTTTGTATGTTTGTCACTTCACCATGCCATATCGACATCGTGTAATTCTTCTTAATCCCATCACACAATAGATGCTCCCGTATGTCGTCCAGTAGTTGTCGTCTTCCGTTCAAACAGTTGATGCAATGACAATAATATTTTCCTTCTTCATTCGGTCGACCACTTTCTGAAGCAAATTACAAGAACTGCTCGATGCCATCCTCATATTCTGGGCTTATGTGACTTTGATTCATCCAACTTCGATCCATCTAAGCAATTCCATGCATGAAAATCTCACTTTTTTATTTATAGGTGTGGCCCTATCCCATTTAGGAAGACTGTCTTTTATGTTAGCTTCATACGTCAGGGTTAGCATTATTTTGAAAAATTTGACGAAATTTCGGCAGCATTTCGCATTGGTCTCCAAGTACACGACATGACATCGGTGAAATTAATTTCCCGATAATCAAGTATGCACTCAGAGAACAACTTGAAATGCATTGTATCAAAATTTCATCAAATTAATCAAAATAATAATAGCCTTAACGAATGAATCTAACATAAAAATATCAATCTCCCCAAACTGTCCAAACGGACAATTCAAGACTAAATACAATGACTAATGCAAATTGTCCGTAAGAATCATTGCATTCAGTCTCAAACGGGAATCTAAGGTTCACTCAGTATGAACAACAATTGTTTATATAGCAAATTACATTGATGACGTACAAGAACATACAAAATCTAAATTTCGATTATAGACAAATATCGACATCAATAGTTGTTTGTATAGCATATTACATTCATGACATACAAGAACATGCAAAATGTAAATTTCGATTACAGACAAATATCGACATCAACAGTTCTTTATGTAACTAGTGAGTGTGTCTGAGACATTCAGAGATGGGGATTGATCATTCTCTCACTAGTAGCAAGCAAAACATATGGGGGGAGAGAAAATGTTATGTGCCTCAACCAACTCTGACACCATTTGCTTGGTGATCATTCAAGACCCAACTCGATATGCTATTCATTATGGGAAACCATCAAGCAGACTAATCAATGTGCAAATGAGATGCATGGAGGTTCACATACAGCCTAACCATCATGATGACCTATTGTGAGTCATCATAATGAACTTGGGTGAAGTGTTATAAAATGCTTTTTTTAAGATATTTTACACACTTATTTAAACATACGAAGCTTCTTACAATTTTTTAATTTGATTCATTTTTCTGTTGCAGGTGTTGTATCACCATCTTTCGGGATTTTGTCACAATCTTCTGGGACTCAAGCAGAGCAGAAATGGGCAGGCTCTAGTAGAATCCACTAAGTAAGCTCTAGTAGATTGAGCATCTTCTCCATAATTCACTGATTGGGTCGTTGAGCATGCAGACTGGATACAATGGGAAGTGAATCGGATTCCACAGATCGAGAAAGTGGAAGTGGATTTCGGCTTTTTAATTGGCAGTGACTTGAGAATGAATTACAATGTACTAAAAAGCGAAAATAGTGAGTTAGGGAACAATGGTAATAGTGTTTTAGCCTTTTAGGTAGGAATTTAGGTTTGCTTGCTGTAGCCAACTCTGTAATGCAATGCTGCACAGTGTGCCAAGTGGTGAAAGCTTAAGGTTTCTACTTTCTAGGACAAACTAGAGAAAGTGTATAATAGGTAGACAAAAAAAGAGCTTCTGCAATGATGGAAGCGAATGCAGTGTAACATCTAGCCATGCATCAAGGATAGTCATGCCATCTAAAAAAGAGGATATTTTTCTTTGGATCAAGAGGCTGAGATTCCAATTGAGGCATTGGTAGGACTCAAGGAATTTGATGGACATGAAGGGCTTCATTCAGAATTTAATGGTGATGATGTTTTCATGTTGGAGGAATCTCTCTTAATAACTCATAGAAGTAAATGTGTAGTTTCCAAAAAGGATGAATATTGAATAGCTATAAGTGTTATTTGATAGTAATGTAATCTAAGTAATTGGGTGAAGCTTTGAGGGCAACAATACAGAACAAACCAGACCTATTGTCTTTAACTAGTGTCAAAACTTTTGCCATGTTGATAGCAAATAATCCTAGGCAATACATGCGAAAAAAATATTCTACATAAATATATCACATAGACCTACATAAATATATACCATCATCAAGGACCTACATAAATATATACCATCATCATGTTTCATTCAAACAAAAGATAAAAACTAGCAATTTTTGGTAGGTGTCTAACCTCTGAAACAAAAATATTTTAAGAGCTGTTACTTGTTTTGTCTCAATATAGTTTAGATTGGATTATAACCTAACCTCCTGAAATAACCATGTAAATCAAACTCATCATTCAATGACTGAAAACTGAAAATCAAACAGCAATAAATGGAATTTATACTGAGTTGTTGATGAAGAAAAACAATGACAACTTATATTGGTAGAATATACACTTGTACATGTAGGTATTTTTTGTTGATTATTTCAAATGACAACATTTGTTTGTGATGAGTGTATGTGTGTTTGTGATGAGGGTGTGTGTGTGTGTGATGAGGGTGTGTGTGTGTACTTAGGGTGATGAGGGTGTGTGTGTGATTAGGGTTTGTGTGTGTGTGTGTGTGTGATGAGTGTGTGTATTTGTCATGAGGGTGTGTGTGTGTGTGTGTCATGAGTGTGTGTGTGTATTTGTCATGAGGGTGTGTGGGTGATAAGGGTGATGAGGGTGTGTGCGTGTGTGTGATGAGGGTGGGTGTGTGTGTGTGTGCAACGGCACGCCGTGTTACGAGCAACTTTTGTGGCCAACATTCCATCAAAAGTTTAACTCAATTAACCAAAATGATACTTCAACAATATTCCAAAGATACAATTATATAATTTATATAGTAAATTGTGACATAATTTAGAAACAACTGGAAGCATAAGAATACTAAGTACATTTAACATTCAGAAAACTATATGCTACAAACTACTATGCTCCAGAAAGTGGACGAGTAATTGGATTTCTGACTTTCTGCCTCTGCTCACAATTTCTAATAAGAAATTGAATTTCAGCACAAAGTAGGTGGGCTATATGTCAACAATTGAGAAAGAGACATATATAGGTAACATAAATTAATTAGCTTTTTATCCCACAAGGGTTTTTCGATCAAATTGATTTCATTAGTGAAGATGGAGTTTAAGTAATTAACAAAGTGGTCTAGGGGGGTTACTTTCTGGATATATGTGGCTTTGCACAACTGTATAAGGTCCCGATTGAGTATGAAATTAATCTCTCTTTCCAAAAAGCATCCGAATATCTCTCTTTAGCAAGTTAGCTGGATGTATAGACTAGAGTACAGAATGACTTGTTTTTATGATGCAGGCTAAGAATTTTCTAGCATGTAGGAGGGAATTCGAGCCATGTTACTCAATTTAATTGACAAAACTCTAGCTACCACACGAGTTATGTTTTTTAGTGGACTTAGATATCTCATAATTGAAAATGACCTTCTAGTACACAATTTAAGATGTTTTAACCAACATAAACAAAACCAGTTTTATTAATGATTATCCTAAAAACTAATTAGTGGGGTACTAGAACAAGTTTAGCCTAAGAAGAAAAAAAATGGAGTACCACCAAAGACAAACCTTAAGGCAATACATACTACTAATTAGCTTTGGACAGCTTCTGCAATTCAGGTGTGTGTGTGTGTGGCTCTGTGTGTGTGTGTGTGTGTGTGTGTCTGTGTGTGTGTGTGTGTGTGTCTCAGTCACTAACTTGACCATCATAGGTATAACATAGTGAAATGACTTGCATCTCCATTTCTCTATCTGCATGAGGAATGGGATGAAAAAGTCATTCACAGGAAAATAACCTCTTCAGCAGTGACTCTTGAACCTGACATGACCCCAAGACTAGGTAGTTTTGTTGTGGCTGAGTTTTTGTCAAGGAATGAGCATGGACATCATGTAATCAGCAATAGGAGCAACCTGAGGCTGTGGATTTTAATTAAGGTTAGGAGTTGTGGATTTAAGGCTGTGGTGCCTAAGACTAGGTAGTTTTGGTGTAGCGGTGCTTGAGAGTGTAAGTGGAGTTAAGGCTGTGGATTTTAGGCAACCTGAGGTAGCACATGCATGGTTAGACCAAAATCAGTAAGCAGCAGATTTCAAACTATTCATATGAAATAAAAATGTTGTTTAGGAGTGAGTACTATATATAATAAGTGAGCTTATTTCCACATTAGGACTTTTTGGAACCGGGGATTTGGATTTTGGATCATCTATATTAACGGGTGCATGTTGAAAACATAGATTAAATAATTATAATATAATAATTTATATTAATGATTGATGCTTTTTAATAATTTTATACTTGATAGTAAGCATTCTTGATGTCAATGACAAATTAATCATGGGAGAGAACATGGAGAGCAGGGAAGATTGGAGAGAAACAAATACTTGCTCTTTGTCACTGGTTAAGACAATTCAAGGTCTAGGAATACAATGAAAAGTTGCACATACACCAATGAAACATGGAGCTAGTCAAGCTGCTCTTTCAAGGTTAGGAGTGAAGCAGCACAATATTAAGACCCTGTATAAAGTACAATCTACAAAATCTCACCACCCCCCGCTAAGCAAATCCCAAATTTAATTTCCCACTACTATAATACCATTCAAATTTGATCGTTGTTAATGATGAAGGCATGCTAGACACACCACATGATTAATACACCAACTATAAAAACTGAATTTTAAGCCTGGGATCCTTTCTTTCAACCAATTCCATGAAGCCAATTTTATTTGATCAATTAAATGGTCCAAGTGAGGCAGCATACTGTTAAAAATTATATCATTCATGTTCTAGCACACATAGTTGAGTTTTTTTTTTACTAAGTTGACATGATGGTTTAAACTTAGTATTGGGGGGTGGAGGGTGTTATATTTATCTTCTTTCAACAATAATTGACAACAACAATATGCAGCAACAAACCATTTTGGAAACAACAAAAACATAGCATGCAGAATAACCAATCAAGGCAGAACGAAGAAGGCAGAATAAGCAAGCAAAAACACACCAAAAACACTCTGAAGTAAGGATGTGGTGGCACTAACCGTCTAGAAGCAGTTTGTCTCTGGTAGCAATTTTTTTCAAATTTGTTTCTTTCCTTCAAGGCACTACCTGCCAAAAGCTGTTAAGAATACTAGATAAGTAACTTGTAGTTCAAAATAATAATTGAGTTGCAGACTAAAATTTAGGGGAACAGAAAATGTTCAAAATGGGAATGGAAAGTTCCAATTTGGATCACCTCACCCACTGGGTAAGTTTGTGCTATCGCAGGAATGAATATGAGTGACCAAAATTTGGGGTTTTCAAGTAGCTAGCGACAATGAGGTTGTTAAGGTTTGCCACGTGTGAGAGGGTTTTTTATTTTTTAATTGGAAGCGGAAATTGTGAATGTGAATAAAACTATCACAGTTTAGGGTTTCTGACATGAATTAGAAGGGACAGATTCCAAAAAGACCAATGCCAAAACTGAAAAAATTGAAGCTAATCTCTGTAGAATTGCAATTCTTGTGACATTGATAAGCAAAAAAATTGAAAATGTGATGTATGTCAAAACAGTTCTGAGACGCCTTGGAGCACAACATATTTATTCAGGTGAGTGTACACATAAATTTGGATTGTTATCTTATATGAAGTGCTAGTTAACCTTTGTGATTACTCTTCTTTTCTCTAGCAGAAAATCAAATCACAGAAGGCAATAATCAGAAGATGAAGAGGAATATAGGTGCTTAAATGTTTCAATGATTGTGCTTCCTAATATGCATATTGTGGTGTCATCCTCTCTTTTGATCATCATTTCTTTTATGTGGAATAAGGTATATGGATTGTGACTGGAACAATCATAGGGGTTATATTGATAATACTTATCTCTGCATGCTTCATGTCTCAAAGATACTTCAGATCAGCCCCACCAAAAAAAAAATCCTAAGCCCACAATTATTTTAAACTCATGCTAGATAGTATCATAGATTAAGGTTATTATGCTCATGTGTCATGAACTATTTTTTGTTTTTTACAGTAACATTTGGAGACATGTTAAGGAAAACTGCATGTCCCAGAGTTCTTATTACAGAAGTGTATGCGGCCACTAACCATCTGAATGAAATGAATATCATTGGGAAAGGAACTTTAGGTGAGATTCTTTTTTCTCACCTTGTTGAAAAGATGGTGGTGACAAAAAATTATTAACCTAATCATGAATGAGTCTAGAAAAAAATCGCAAAATACAATAAGACAGTTAAATCTAAATTTCCTAGATGCCCTGGAATAATACAAATACATATTACTGTGAAATAAGAGCTACAGGAATTGGATAAGTGTTCCTGGAGTTAAAAACTTAAATCTTGGTTCTTTGCCTTGCCTAACCAATTGAAGACATCCACTTATTTATTTAAATTGTCCAAGCTTGATTGAATCTGTATGTATAAGGAAATCTTATTAATGGATTTCAATTTTAGGTAAGGTCTATAAGGGTACAATGACAAATAATCTGAATGTTGCAATAAAGCACATAATCAATGATGATGGAAATGTGGACACTTTTGTTAGAGAAATTACAAGCTTATCTCATGTCAGACACCCTAATATCAGCAGTTGCAAACAATCACAGTTTACTTGGTGCCAACTTAAAGTGGAATTAAACAAGGAATATGCTTAAAGTGCATAAAAAAGTTAAATAATGCTCAAAATAGGCAATCCTAGCTTAAATCTTACCCTTTCCTTGATGTCACCCAAAGTCGGCAAGTACAACTTATAGAATTCCTCTCTGAATGCAATCACAAACCTAAATAAAGTTTAGAAACCAACAAGAATAAGAAAATTAGAATCTGTTTGATTTGTATAAATTTAAGGGACAACAAGATACATCTACTATATTATAGTGTTTTGACTTTTAAAGGACTAAAGACGAATTATTGACCATAATTGATATATTAGCATTTGTATATCACTAACTCGTTACTTAATCTGTCTCTCAACTTGCAATTACAACTTTATTGCAACTCAGCATTTGCGTAGGCTTTAAATACCTGATACAATTAACAATTGTATGATGGATCAAGCTTAAGCTTCTAAGTTCTAACAGGGTGATGAGAGCAGAATTGATGAATGTGAACCACAAGTATAAAGTTATTATAATACACTGAAGCTCCATTAAAAACTGAACCATGAGTACATAATTATTATACTACATTGCAGCTGCATTAAACATGTTATTGTTATCAACCAATTTCAGGACCTAGAGGACCCCTTCCCTTATTTTTGAGAAAACTACCTTAATATAATCTACTTCTATAATTAACTATGGAGTTGAGAGAAGCTATCCCAGAGTCACCATTTCTCCTTTTAAGCAACTCTTGATGTCAAATGCCTGGGCTTGCTGGATTAAATTGTGTCATTTTGTATTGTTTTTCCTTCGAAAATTTATGTGGAATACTCTGCTATAAAGTTTAGTTGGTTTCAGTCTGAGAGACCTGGATTTTAATTCATTACCTCCATGGATTGAGTCAATTAAAAAATTTTATACATTTTCTCTTTCATTTTATGGTCTACTAAATGCCTAGGAGGAGAAACATTTCAACTGAAAAGTTTCTATCTAAAGAGGAGAGTAGGATCCAAGCACCAACAAAGCCCTCTAAGGAACAACATAAGATTCAAACGCCTACAAAGAAGGCTAATGCTAATGGAACTGTGGAGGAACCAGAAAAGTCTAGTAAGCTAAGAACTTCCATTGGAAAGAAATCAACTGAAGTTTCTAACAGCAGACTCCCTAGGAACTTGGTCAAAGTTACTCTAAGTAATAGAAAAGTGACAGATGCAAGTATTCAATGGGCTTCACTCCCATCATCTATTTCAAAGATTGGAAGGGTATATCCATCAAGAACTCCTTTGCTTTTACGTTTTACTTCTTTGATTCTTGGCTGTCACAGAATATATTTGAAAAAATGGTCTCATGAGTTACACTGAAACAACTCAAATGAGTATCATGTTAGATTCATGAATACTACTATATAATAAGTATGCCACAGGTATAAAACTTGGTCATATGATCATATCATTGTTCCAAACTTATATCCTTACTAGATATGATTATTCAAAAGATTATATGGCATACTGAATCCTTTTGTTCAGATGAGAAATTCTTTTACTGTATTTTGTTCTTATTCTATGTTGAAATTTGTGATAAGAAGTAATGAAACACAGAGATGCGGCACAGATAGCAGCAACTGAGGCTATGCAAGAGGCTGCTGCTGCTGAGAGTTTACTGCAATGTCTAAGGTATGAATAACTCAAATCAGGAGAATAACTTTAGGCAATTAATTACGAACAATTCTTTTGGACTGTCGAAATGTTTAGAAGTCTTAGTTTACACTGTTACTCAATGTTTACCAAGCACAAAACTCAGTCCTAAACTTCAAAGTCACACAACAAAGTCCTAAACTTCAACAAAATAGTTTACCTCACTCAAAA
The DNA here is from genome assembly GCF_000004515.6 of Glycine max. Classification (NCBI taxonomy): domain Eukaryota; kingdom Viridiplantae; phylum Streptophyta; class Magnoliopsida; order Fabales; family Fabaceae; genus Glycine; species Glycine max. The sequence goes on from NC_016089.4 coordinate 31,529,082, forward strand.
TGACACCTTGTGAGCACGAGTGAGCACCCCGAACGGAATGCAAAGTCAGCACCCCAAACAGCCCACGACAATGACCACAAACCTAGTCCTTCGAGCGAGACCGAGCACGACTTCCACAAACCAACTCCTTGTAACACACACAAACAAACATCCTTGCAGTGAGCACAAGTTCCCCAAACAAACAAACAAAGAAGAAGAACAAGAAGAAGACAACAAAGACTAAGGTCGCGAAGAAGAAAAAGAAGCTATACCTAGGTAACGTGGCTACGTTTCACGGTCACGAAGAAGTTGTACAAAGAAGCTAAAGAACCTGTACTCACGGTCGCAAAGAACATAGCGCAAGGAAAGTGTTGGGCTCAGGGTCTGAAATTTTAAAATATAAGTCCAACATCGGTTTTCAATAAAAAACTGATGTTAACATCAACATCGGTTTTATGATAAAAACCGATGTTAACATATCATATGTTAATATCGGTTTATTAAAAACCGATGTTAATTAAAACACGTTAACATCGGTTTTCCAAAAAACCGATGTTATTGTATGATATGTTAACATTGGTTTTCCAAAAACCGATGTTAACTAATGGTGTTAACATCGGTTTTTAAAAAATCAATGTTAATGTCTTTTAATTAACATCAGTTTTCAGAAAAACTGATGTTAAGGAATATACATTATTTACAAATATGCCACCGCATTTAGATTAATATCGGTTTTGTCCAAAACCAATGTTAAATCTATTTTTTTTAGTAGTGACATTGCACAAAATCCACCACCGTGCCACCACCCAACACCGCCATGTGAGCCACGAACCTCCACACATCACATATCAGCACTCCCTTATAGTTATGGATTGTTCAATCTGTAATACATTTTGCATTAGGGATTTATTATGAATTACTCTATCTATATTCATAATACATTTGTATGTATTGCAAATTGCTCAATCCATTATATTACTCAATGTGTAACTATATGAGAGTGGTGTAGTACAATTCGTGGAGGTTCATGGGTTGCATGGTGGAGGTGGGTGGTTGCGTGGTGGTATGGTGGTCAATTTGGTGACGTGTGGAGATAGCATTGGGTGGTTGTGGTGTTTAGGTCAACCATGGTGTTGGGTGGAGGTGGGGTACAATGGTCATGGAGGTTTGGGGGAGAGTTGGTTAGGGTTTGCTTGTAACTTGTAAGAGGAAGGATAAAAATGAGATATTAGTGATTTTGGGATGCACCAAGTAAAAAATAAGGCACATTAAGTATTATAAAATGTGAATCCCATTGTGTAGAAATACACAACATAAACTCATTTTTGCAGTTGTGTCTCCATCGAGACATTTTGTTTTTCAAACTCTATAGATCCAATGAAAATGAGAATCTCGTTGTGTAGAAATGCAAATATAAACTTCTTTCGTTGTGCACCTCATTCTGGATTTATCTGAAAAACACAATAGAAAAGTGATTTTGATACATAACGGAAATGATTTTTCATTGTATTTTTGTTTTTTTTTCTTTTCAATTTTTTTTATTTAAATTGTTTTAAAAATCACGTTATATGTTTTATTTATTTGTGTAAAAAATATGTTATATATATATATATATATATATATATATATATATATATATATGTCAATTTATTAATATTTATTTTTATTTACGTTATTTTTAAATTAAGTTTTATGACTATTTAAATTTAATTTTGATAAATTTCATGTTTATTATTCTCTAATTGATTGTGTTAGTATAAATTATATTTTATATTGATCTGAATATTTAATAATAAATATATGTATGTATATTACATTTGAAATAAAGTTTTATTAATATTTCATTATTAATGCTTTCAAGTTTAATAAGTTTTATAACATTAAAAAATCTTGATTTATTTTTAAAAAAATTGGATAATGCAACAAGTACAAACATATACAATTCATACAAACAAATGTATAGTCAGAAGTACAAAATAAGAATGAATCTCTCTCTTTAATTTAGTAGTCAATACTAAAGAAGTAATCTCTCTAGGTATTGATATCCATTTTGAGGGCTGACTAACAAAGATCGTTCTATTAAATATATCCAAATGCCTCTCGAGATATTTCTTATTTCCTGGGTGAGGAATACCCTAAGTTCACACACACATTAAAAAAAAAATTATGCTGCAATTAACAAATATTATATTATTTTTCAAATACACACATTGCTTCTAAAATATTGTTGAAACTATTTGTAATTATCATTGTTGTTATTGAAAATAATATTTTAAATATTTAAAGTATCTAAAAATTATTTAATATTAGCTAAATTAAAGGAAAAATAAATGAATTTCTCATTTTATATATGGATAGTGAAATGTTAGAAATACTTAATAACAAAACTTTGATAAATAATCTTACCGTCAATAAAAAATAAAATAAGATTTAACAAGTTATATTAACTTAATTTTTAATATAGATTAATCTAAAAAATATAATTTCTAATTACAATCCGAATTTTCTAATGGGGTTACTAGAAATTGTCACCTCAAAATCTTGAAAAAAAAAATACTAGAATGAAATGACAAAAGATAATCATGATTCTGTTAAAAAAGAAGAAGAAGATAATCATGATATTCACATAATGATTAACATTACTCTCATAAATTTCAAAGTTTCAAGGGATTAAAATACCAATTCAACAAAACTTACCAAATTACCTGTTATGTTGGTAATAGATAATCAATCTTAACGGTTAATTTGTGAAATTATTTTATATTGTTAGTGCATTTTTACTTTCTCTTTTATTTTTAATTTTTTGTGGCTGTCATTTTCCACCATGTTTCTCTGACTTTGCATGAATATGCTTTATCAATGGCAATAATTATAATATGATTGACAATGTGTTTTATCATAAATTTGATATGTAGCTTAAATAAAGAAAAACAAGAAGGGAAGACAGGCCCCATATCTGGATTGGGTAAGACAAGGCAGAAAGTATTTTTTTATATTTTTAGGAATAATAAAAACATATGTTTGATCGAGTTATTTTTTTGGAAATATATATTATAATAATATCCTTATTGTGTTTTAGTTTTTTTTTTTTACCAATGCAACCAATGTGAAGAAATCTCACAATTTCTATCTTTGCAAAAATGCTAAATAAGTTTCCTATCTAAAATATATACATAATCCTATTAAAAGAGGAGCAATGGAGGGAAAGGAAAAAAAAAAGTAAGTAACATGCAAGAAATTGGTGGTAATGTGAATGAAATTGCAAGAATAAAATTGATGCAATATGCAAGGACGAAATTTGCGAGAAAGGATAAAAATGTTATATAGCACGTAACGTGAAAGAGAGATTGTGAGGTAGTGTAACGGGTAGCAAGGGAAGTATATCGATTTTTACTTATGAAAAGAGATTCTTGTCACATGAGAATAAATTTTTCCTACTTTCTTCACTAAATTAAATTTTAGTTGAATGTAAAATTATAACTTATCCAAAAATAAAATATGTCTGAAATTAATTATTCTATTTCTTTGTAACAACTGTGGGATAAATTTAAGAATTATACTTTAACACCTTGTTTAGTAGCGATCAAATGGGAAAAAAAATGTTAAGAGAAGCATAGGAAAAATACAAATTAAACTTCCGTTGTTTGGTATTGGAGAAAAGGAGAATAATTTTTTAAAATTTGTTCATGATTCATACAAAAAGAACTTCCACACATTCAAGTGAAGAAATCCGAAGAAATTTGGCTTTTACATGTGTACCGTCATAAACCTTGTGAATTTCATTCAGTTTTGCCCTTACTCTCACCTTCACTCTCCGGTGCTAGTATACGAAAATTTTAAGGGTAAATAATCATTTTTGTCCTTAAATGCATAAAATACTAGAAAATTCGTTCCGGAAATATGAAAATTCTAATTTTAATTCCCGAAAGTGAAAAAAAGTGCGACAAATTCATCAATCCGTTAATTTCTATCCGTTACCGCTAATGAAAAAAACCTACATGGCACAGAGAGACAAAAATATTACAAAAATGATTGTCAACATGGCTGTTAAATAGATTGAACCAAAATGTCAGTAAGTGACCAAAATGTCAGTACGTTTTTAATGGACAAAAATGTCAATAAGTTACCATTAGACTAAAATGTCAGTAATTTTTCATTGGATCAAAACGTCAGTAATTTTTTGTTCAACTAAAACATGAGTACGTTTCCAATGGACTAATTTGTCAGATCTCATATTTCGTTTCATTTAAGGGTAAAATATAATTTAATCTTTATCTTCCCCCATTTTTTATCGTTGCAAATATAACATTACAATAAATACTTAAAAAAATAGGGAAGCAAACATAAGTTAGAATAAATATAATAATATGCATAATATTGATTAATAACCATAATCTGTTTGTCATAATAGAAATTTTCCAAAATAAACATTCTACCAGTGTACTAAAATAAACATTGTACCAATGTACCAATTATTATAAATTTATCCAAATTATAATAATTAGTCAGAATCTACAATAAATAAAAGACAAACATATCCCATATTTTACTTCTTCGAATCTTGGCGAAGGGGCAACCTTGGTGTGGGTATGAAGCTCGTGTAATTCGATTGGTTCACCCTATGAGATGGTACATCTGGGAATATAATTTGAATTGGTGCTAGAGGTCTAATTGGAGGTGATATAAATGCAGTTGAAAGTGGTGGAGGTATGAAGATTGTTTCCTACAACAATTATAAATAGTGACTAGTTATGCATAACATAATTTAACAATAACTAATCAGTTATATGCCAAAGTCACTCATAGTCCTAGGAGTTGGAGCTCTTTGAGTGGTAGTGGGAGCTGGAGTTGGAGCATTTTCAACATTAGGAGTTTGAGTACTTTCAAAATTAGTTGGAGATTGTTCAACTTGTGGAGCAGATTTAGAGCAGTTAATCTCATCCTACAAATATGTAACATCTAACTTAAATAACTTGTAAGCAATAATAAAAATAATTAATCAGATTTTAAAAAATTTGTTACTAGTGTTGTTGTGGTTGCATTTGAGTTAGTCTTTTCTTTAAGAGATGGTTTCCACTTTTTTGGTCTTAGTGGAACACCACCATTAATGCATCCCCTACTGTTATGATCATTCAGATCACATCTAGTACAAGTGACCTCTTAGTAGGATCTTTTCAGTCTACTATTGTTGTCTTGTCCCTCATTCTGATCATTTCTTCTACATTTGTTGGGTCGACCGAGTCTCTTTTAATAACTGGTGGTGTCGGTCTGTCAAAAGGTGTATTTTCCTAATCTTGTTGACTCCTGGTAGGGTGTATGTAATTTTCATAGTTTGCATTGTAAGATCCAATGGTCAGTGTCGTAACCTACCCTACGACGAGAGTGCGGGCGAAAAGCCAAAGGAGCGTCTTCCAAAAAGGAAAACGCGTGGGAGTCGCCACCAACGTTTATTTGAGGAAAATGTTAGGAAAACCAAAAAGAGGTCTGCGAATTTTGAAAATATGGGTTCAACAGTTGTTTACGCATGGAGAAGGTATTAGCACCCCACGCACCCGTCACAAGGGACAACAGCTTTTAATCGAGTGTGCAAAAATGTGACTTCAATATTATTTATTTTTCCCTTTTTAAATTGTTTTTTTGGTTGACAAGGGTGTTGCTCTTGCTCCTACGTATTCTCAGGTGCGATGAAGAATTCAGACCTACGTAGTTCTTTAAGTCTGAATGTTTGTGTGTTAAATTGATTTTATGTTTTTTGAAAGATTTATTTTAATTGCAAACAAAAAGTCGTCTATGGCGTTGGACCTTGAAACGATGTTTTAAATTTTGAAAAATGGAGAGAATCATTAAGGCGTTGGACCTTGAAACGCTCTCAAGTGATATTTGATAAAAAGAAGTTATGAGTTAGTTTTATCTTGATTTTGTTTATTAACTTTCAATCTCTTTTAAAGACAATTTTACAACACTAGTGATTGGGTAAGATTGAACTTTACAAAGAAAATGAGATCACCGATGATAGATGGAGGAAATGATTGTGCACATAATAACAAGGAGGACCCCTAAGGGTACATAGATCACATTCAAATCTTAAAAACAAAACTAATCGACGGTCGCACGAAGAACGCAGAACAAGAAACAAAGTAAGGAATGATCGCGGTTGCGATTCGATAGCCCCTCGGCCTCATTTTCTCTTCTTTGTCTCTTCTCTCAATTTCCTCACCTTCTGGACCTTGGAACCTCCCCCTCAGCTCCCTTTTATGCCTATTTATAGAAAAAAGGGCACTTGGGACCATGGCAGCTCGCCTAGGTGAGCCAAGACTTACACCTGTAGTAACTGGCTCGCCCAGGCGAGCTGGTTCCTTCAGGCTGAAGTGATTTAGGGGCCCGAGCGAGCCAGAGGCTAGCCTAAGCGAGCTAGGGTCCAGGAAATTCAATGAAAAGACCATTTTGCCCCTCTTTTTTGGTATTTCGCATTCTTGATCAAAACATTGAACGATCTTTCATCTTGTGCGGTAACTGGCATTTAACATTGTAAGTTGACTAGCAAGGATCAAAAGATCAATGAATGATAGTCCTCAAACGAAATTAGGGTATGACAGTTGCCTCTCTTTACTTATCTTTTATTGGAAATGAAAAGTTAAGTAAAGATAAGGACACTAATTTTGTTCGCGCAATCTTGCTATTTGACCGGGCAATTGGCGAAAACCAAGGAAGTGAAACGTGTAAGCAAAAGGACATTGAAGTCTTATAAAATGAAAATGGAGGACATTGAAGTCCTGTAAAGCAGAAGACATTTGAAGTTTTTTTTTCAAAGCATAGAAACAGAGGACATTGAGTCCTAAGAAGCACAAAGACAAGGACATTGAGTCCTATGAATGACAGAAGACGTTGAAGTCTTATAAAGTGTAAAAGACAGAAGACATTGAAGTCTTGTAAAATGTAAATGAAGACATTGTAGTCTTTTGAAAGCGTAAATGACTGAAGATATTGAAGTTTTTGAAATGTAAATGATGATATTGTAGTCTTTTGAAAGCGTAAATGACTGAAGACATTGGAGTCTTTGAAATGTAAATGACAGAGGACTTTAAGTCCTATGAAAGATAAAGGCGAGGACTTTGAGTCCTATGAAAGATAAAAGCGAGAACTTTGAGTCCTATGAAAGAAAAAAGCGAGGACTTTGAGTCCTATGAAAGATAAAAGCGAGAACTTTGAGTCCTATGAAAGAAAAAAGCGAGGACTTTGAGTCCTATGAAAGATAAAAGCTATAACTTTGAGTCCTATGAAAGATAAAAGCGAGGACTTTGAGTCCTATGAAAGATAAAGGAAAGGACATTGAGTCCTACGAAACAAGCCAATAGGTACCAAATGGCTTAACCTTATGAGAAAGCAAGAGGTTGACTCTTTGAGAGGGCCTCTCATCCTAAACTCAAAAGATAGGACATTAGATTTCGGAATTGGGTATATAAAGAGAAATCTATGCACTTATAACCTAACATGATTTTGGGATGCAGATGCATGCAACCTTCATCTTGAAATGCACTAAAATGTAAAAGGTTTTGAATCATGAAAATCGTGTAATGCTCATGACATTTTTCCTATTTTTGTGATTTTGATTTGATTTTTTTGCTTTTTCTTTTCTTTTTTGTGGCAAACATAGATTGACTGTCTCTTTCTGAAAGACGTGATAATTCATGAGACCTTACCCTATCTTTTTGCAAATCTCTTCGGGACTCCCTCAGAGTATATGTTTTGTTTGACTTAGTTACTTGACAATTTTGGAGTGATGACAATGGAGCCATTTGACATTTAATCAATCAACTGAAATATTGATCCTAGGATTTTCCCCTATCCTTTCGTTTAAAACTTTGACGATTTTGCACAACAAGAACATATAAGGCTTTGGAACCAATCACATTCACCATAGAGGGATGGCAATGGATGGTTACACTTTGGTGTATGACCAAATGAAACTTTCCTAATTTAAGATTATAGAGTGATGCCAAAGGTCTGTCGATCCCACTAAAACTTGATGGCATGGGCTGATCCCAAAAGAATTTATACAACAAAGGCCACCCTTGGATTCAAAAGGAATCCTAAGGAGTCTGCATGAGCGACTAACATCAGATGTACCCTACTATCACAATTGTCTTTGGGTATTTTCCACGAGCTCCTGGTCGAATGAGTTTTCTTTCCAAATGTGCAAGTGCGAAACCTTGAGGATTCTTTTTTTTTTCTTTTCAACAATCACAAGAGTGTGCGGGTTCCATTCTAGAATCCCCACTTAAAAGCAAAATTAGTCATTCCTTGATCCACATGGGCTTTATTGGGCTTGTAACGTGGTCAGGGATAAGAGGGCTATGAAAGAAAGGATCAGAGAGGCTCAAAGAGTGTTTAAGGGTTATTGAGTAAGAACCTCGAGAGTGTTGCTTTACCTTTTGGGCTGGGCTCTACTCCTTTGGTCTTATACATTAATCCTTATTGCACTTTTGTGCCTTCCTTGTAAAATCTGGAGATCTTTTGTCTCTTTTTTTCTTCACTCGCCTTTGGCAAATTTTATTTTCTTTTTCTTTTCATTGTTGCCCACCTTAGAGCTTAGTAAACCCCATGCATGTGGTGTTTGCATTGCTTTTCCCGCCGGTTTAGCGGTGGTTCCTACTCAGGATTTCTATTTTGTTTTTGTTGTTGTTTTTTTTGTGTTGTTTTTAGAAAGCAAATATGCTTTGGCTCGGAAGGGGGCAGCAAGGGATAAATTAGTGTTTGGGATGTTGAAACACGGCCATGTGTCATTTCAAATCTTGACTTAAATGCTTTTGTAGTTTGAATTTGGGGGCCAAACCTCTGATAAACACGCTTCTAATTGTTTTTTATTTTTTATTTTTTAATAACCCTAATTTTTGCCTAGGTCGCCTTTTCGGGTTTTCGACCTACCGGGTGAGAACTTCTGATCTGCCCCTAGGTTCGTTTGAGGCTCATGCATGGTGCCTCTCATTGCCCCAGTGTAGGGCTTTGAGGTATCTGTTGTTGTCTTTTGTCATGACCTTGTAGCAAGGAAAAATGAAAGTAACTGTGCAGGTTCTCAAAAATGAATTTTCAAGGACGAGAAATATTTAATTGACAGATTAAGTCAAATGACTATTGTTCTTGACAACTCACTTTTCTCTCAAAAAGACAACTTTTAAAAACGATAAAATGAGGTCACATGAATGTTTGTACTTCTTATTTTTTATTTGAAACTCAGTCAATCAACATTTTTTCTTTCCTTTTTTTGTTTTTTTGCAAAGGAAAATGCAAGGATCATGCATGAGTAAACATAACATGCGAATGATAAAAATAGAATGTATGAAGTTGGCAGAACAAAAGCATGCTAAATGAAGATGTATAATAATGCAATGACCTATGCAAATGCAATGCATGAATATGATAAATGATAAATGTAGGAATGATATGTCCATTACGATGCCATGAAGAGATGCATGATGCAATCAGGGAACAAGCCAGAGTGAGTTTGCTATGTACCCCCTAATTTAGGAACCTAATGGAAAGGATCCAAAAGCCCACTTCTAGTGATAACTCCCAAAGGAACTTTCATGTAACCTTACTGGTCTCTAGAGATGTCATCCTCTTAGATAATACATTGTGGCGATAGGGACTATCAGTGACAATGCATCCCCAAAAGAGGAAAACTCTAGATGAGGCTTCACTGTTATCAAGCGAGTCGGAGACCCAGCATGACCACAGATCGACCTCTACTCCTTATGGCTCACATAGAACCGGTTATAAGGCGTAAAATCTCAGTGTGCATGCAAAGGTGTAGGTGCCATGTGTGCATAGAACAAAAATATTTCTAACTACGAATGTAATAGATGGAAAGACACATACCAAACACAATAACAAAGCAAAGTTTATACACAAATATGAACAAAACAAAAGATAAAATAGAAGATGGAAAATAAAGAAGAAGTCATGATAAAATATTACACACTGATCAAACGGCTTAACTCTCTAACATTCCCTAGGGGAGTCGCCATCTGTTGCAACCTACCCTACAACGGGAGTGTGGGCGAAAAGCTAAAGGAGCGTCATTCAAAAAGGAAAACACGTGGGAGTCGCCACCAACGTTTATTTGAGGAAAACGTTAGAAAAACCAAAAAGAGGTCTGTGAATTTTGAAAATAAGGGTTCGAGAGTTGTTTATGCATGGGGAAGCTATTACCACCCTACACGCCCATCACACGGGACGACAACCTTTAATTGAGTGTGCAAAAATGTGACTTCAATATTATTTATTTTTCCCTTTTTATATTTTTTTTTGGTCGACAAGGGTATTGCCCTTGCTCCTACGTATCCTCAGGTGTGATGAGGAATTCAAACCTACGTAGTTCTTTAAGTCTGAATGTTTGTGTGTTAAATTGATTTTATGTTTTTTGAAAGATTTATTTTAATTGGGAACAAAAAGTCTTCGAAGGCGTTGGACCTTGAAACGATGTTTTAAATTTTGAGAAGCGGAGAGAATCGTTAAGGCGTTGGACCTTGAAACGCTCTCAAGTGATATTTGATAAAAAGAATAAGTTATGAGTTGATTTTATCTTGGTTTTGTTTATTAACTTTCAATCTCTTTTAAAGAAAATTTTACGACACTAGTAATCAATTAAGATTGAACTTTATAATGAAAACGAGATCACCGACGATAGATGGAAGAAATGAATTTGCACATAATAACAAGAAGGACCCTTAAGGGTACATAGATCACATTCAAGTCTTAATAACAAAACTAATCGACGATCGTACGAAGAACACAAAACAAGGAACGAAGTAAGGAATGATCGCGATTGCGATTCGGTAGCGCCTCAGCCTCGTTTTCTCTTCTTTCTTCTTCTTTTTTCTCTCTTATCTCAATTCCCTCACCTTTTGGACCTTGAAACCTCCCCCGCAGCTCCCCTTCAGGCCTATTTATAGATGAAAGGGCACTTGGGACCATGGCAGCTCGCCCAGGCGAGTTGGTTCCTTTAGGCTGAAGTAATTTGGGGGCCCAGGCGAGTCAGAGGCTAGCCTGCGCGAGCTAGGGTCCAGGAAATTCAATGAAAAGACCCTTTTGCCCCTCTTTTTTGGTATTTTGCATTCTTGATCAAAACATTGAACGATCTTTCATCTTGTGCGGTAACTGGCGTTTAACACTATAAGTCGACTAGCAAGGATCAAAAGATCAATGAACGATAGTCCTCAAACAAAATTAGGGTATGACAGTCAGCATACCGCCATCGTAGTCCTTTGGTCTGTGGTCATTGTATCTGATGGCAGCAATTGCATGCCTACAAGGCAGACCTGTGTAGTTAAACAAAAAACACATTAAATTGCATAGTGATGCAATACATAATATCCAAAATTGACAAATTTAAGTAACTTAGTGGTATACCTGTAAGTTGCCACATACTACATGTGCATTACTGGTTGTGTAGATCCACATCAAGTCTTGTTTCATAATGATCACTAACCCAGTTTGCAGTCCACTTGTTGGATTCAACTTTCTCTTTTTCCAGACTTGACAACATAGATACCAATGGTCCTAATGTTGCAGTCATTTTCAGTTTAGCACTTGTCACTTGCACATAATATAGGTCCTTATATTCTCACAGACTCAAAATTGGTTTATTTCTAAACTTTTGAATCTTTGCATTAAAAGACTCACAATTGTTGTTGGTTATGCTGTCAACTTTGCAATTTTCACTGGAGTGGGCTTTGGTCCATGATTCACGGGGCCACTTCTCTAAATAAGCCCGTGCTTTTTTACTCTTCCTTTTGATAGCTTCCATACTAACATTAAATTCTAATCCAATAGCAAACCATGGATACTACCAGACTAGACCTCTTAACTCTTTGTCTTTTCATTACTTGGAGAAATTCCTCCATAAGTGCATAACACGAGGCATAACTTCCTGCATTGCAGGAAGTAACCCCTACACATAGCATATAAATAAACATGACAATACAGTTAATAAAAGTTACCAACAAATATATCCTTGATTTTTATAACTTATTGACATTTTCGTCCATGACAGATTATACTTACTGACAAATATATCCATGTTGTTTATAAATTTTTGACATTTTGATCCTTAAAAGATTCTACTTATTGACAAACATATCCCTGTTGTTTATAACTTATTGACATTTTCATCCTTAAAAGATTCTACTTATTGTCAAACATATCCCTGTTGTTTATAACTTGTTGACATTTTCATCTTTAAAAGATGCTACTTATAAACATTTTTTATGGACACTTCTTTAAACATAATCTATTGTTTTTGTTTGTATTCTACTCTAAATTGTCAATAAATTGCTCCTATACTAGTTATCTACATTTTAGGCTACAACAAAATTAAATCCAAGACCATTTTGAACAAAAGTTCTTACTTCTCAGCATATGCAGAGTACAAATGCATTTAAAAGTTCTCTATTTAGCTATTCTACCTAAAAATAAAAAAAAATTCACAAATAACTGGGAACTAAATAATATATTTACAATATTTTATCTAATCATCCCAAATATTTTAATAATATAACAAAACACATCCATCAATCACATACTGCATCTCATGGACAAAATAACACATTACATATTAACAATTTGTGAATATTGAAACAAGTCTCAGAAAAATAATGAAAAGTTCCACATGATTTTGTGCGAATGAATACTGTCCTCCTCAAGAAAAAAGTAGTAAGGTAAGGTTTAAAATAAAAAATTAAACATAACCACCATTCCCCATGATTGCACACTTGACCCAAGAAAGGGAATTCATAAATATAACTTCATCAAGCAATTTCTTCATCTCCACCAAAACTAATGAATTAGTACATGTTTGGATAATAAGTGTTTCACCCGTTCAAAAATACATTTAGACAAAGAATGTTATTTTCCAAAAGTGTGTTTAGCACCTAAAAGCACATTCAGAACCAATATTCTAACATGCTCTAAGTCCTACACATCCCATAAGTATGTTCAAAATGGTTATTCAATCATGTACTATGTCCTACACTTCCCAAAAATGTTTATCCCTAATAATTAAGACGTGTGAAGTGTGAACAACCACATTGAACAAGGAATGCAAAGCAAATATGCTATCTTCAAATACATTCTTCACACACAGATTATCACATCTACACAAGGTAAGACATGTCTAGCCTTTTTTCAAAAAATATAAAAGACAAATAGGAAATTGGTGCAATGAAAAATAGAAAACCCTTAGAAAAGACTACATGCTTTAAAACAATATTCACTTAATGTTACCACAATTAGCTGCTAAGTCAAAGAACCCTTAAAAGTAAGAGCAAATAGAGCATTACACTCCAACCAAATGCACTAAATAGTAGCACGTGGATTGCTCATTGACATAAATTTTTTGACTCTAATTCTTCCAAAATCATTAAATCTAGTAAACAAAAATTGGTCCAAGGAAGACAAGGGCACACCTAACATTAACTAGAAAAGGTCCAAGAAACTTCCTCAAAGACACTAACACTACACTCCAACCAAATGCACCAAATGAGGATAATATGGATTGCACATAGACACAATCTCCTACCACTACCAAAATCGGCAATACTACAAGCAAACAAACATTAGTCCAAGGATCTAGAGAACAACAAGCAATAGCCAAAAATGGCCAAACAACGTATTCCACAAAAAAACAATAGGAGAACATAGTAAAAGGTTTATCCCTGATAAAATGGTTTAAAATAACTGATACAATAATCATATCTAGAAACAAGGATGAAATAAAAGGTTCAAAAAAAGAAATAGTAGGCAAAGATAAAAAAGCCAACAACAATGTTTATCCCTAATATTACCAAGAACAACATCATGCTCAAACATACTATACAGAGAGGTTAACAAAAGCAACTGCAACAACAACAATAACCAAAGAAGCCATCATTTTCAATAAAAAGTGAGTTTCCATATTCATAAAAATAGAAATTTACACATATAGTTTAATTTTAATCCTCTCAGACTGCAGCATGAAAAAATTAAAACTTTTATACTCACTGATAGTGTGCCGGGGGACTAACCTTATTGATCAAAACCCATTTTTATGTGACAAATATATCCTTGTTGTTTATAACTTATTGATATTTTAATCTTTAAAAGATTCTACTTACTGACAAATATATCCACGACATATACATATATCTAATTACTCGCATGATGTCGCAACCTACCCTTCGGCGGGAGGGCGAGGCGAGGCTCAAGGGTGCGTCATCCAAAGAAGGAAGATGTGCGGGAGTTGCCATCAATGTTTATTCAAGGAAAACGTTAGAAAAACCAAAAAGGGGTCTACGAAGTTTAAGAATAAGGGTTCGGGAGTTGTTTACGTGAGAGGAAGGTATTAGCACCCCCATACGTCCGTCACAAGGGACGGTAGATCTTTAATCGAGTGTGCAAGAACGTGACTTCAATATTATTTTTTTTTACTTTTTGGGGTCGACAAGAGCATGACTCTTGCTCCTACATATCCTCAAGTGCGATGAGGAGTTCAGACCTACGTAGTTGTTTTGAAAGCAAGAAGTTATGCGTTGAGTTGATTTTAAATTTTTGAAAGGTTCATTTTAACCAATAAAAATAAAAGAGATCGTTAAGGCATTGGACCTTGAATGGATTCAAGCGACTTTAATGGATAGAAAGCTTGATTACATGTTGATTTTATCTTGGATTCACTTATTTGCTTTCAATCTCATTAAAAGAAGACTGGTGAAGTAAATGATCGGTTGAAACTTTATTTTACAAGGATAAAGTGAGATTACGACACAAATGATCGGTTGAAACTTTATTTTATAAGGCTATAGTGAGATTATAATACAAATGATCGGTTGAAATTTGCTTTACGTGAAGAAAAAAAGATTACTGATGGTAGAAGAATGAGATGAAGATGTGCAAAGCAAACAATGGAGACCCCTAAGGGTGCATAGAGAAAATTCAAAACCTTAAAATAAACACTAACCGGTTGACGAATGAAGAACGAACGAAGAACGGTGAAGAACAATATAGGAATCGATCACGGATGTGATTCAGAAGCACCTCAGCCGCATTTTTTCTTCATCTTTCTCCTTCTCCTCAATTTCACTAATTCCTTTCAATGTTGAAAGTCTGAACCCCTTCCTTCAACCCCCTCACGCTTATTTATAGGTGTCGCAACCTACCCTTCGGCGGGAGGGCGACGCGAGACTCGCGGGATGCGTGTTCCAGGAAAGGAATACGCGCGGAGTCGCCACCAACGTTTATATGAGGAAAACGTCGGAAAAACCGGAAAAGACGTGATCTACGAACTTTTAAGTGAAAGGTTCGGGAGTTGTATTTACGCGCGGGGAAGGTATTAGCACCCCACACGTCCGTCACAAGGGACGACAGCCTTTAATCGAATGTGCAAACATGACTTTGATTTTTACGTTCCCTTTTATGTCCTTATATCCTTTATACCCTTTTTATATTTTTTCTCTTTTTGTGGTCGACAAGGGTGTTTCCCTTTGCTCCTACGTATTCCTCAATTTGGGATGAGAAAATCAGACCTACGTAGTTCTTTCTTATCAAGTGATTCTTTTTTACTTAAGAGGTGATCATTTTAAGGCGTTGGACCTTGAAAATGATCCATTTTACTTAATGAGAATTTGAAATGACAAACTTCAAAAACCTATTTTTGTGGACGAGCTTGACTAGGCGAGTTGATTTTAGCCTTAGTTTCACTTTAGTTATTAGTCAATTCGATTAAGAATGAGAAATCCCAAAGAGAAAACGTCCAATTGATTTTCCGCTTTATTTTACTAAAAGATGTTTTTTTTATTATTATATTATTTTTTACCTCTTTTTGATTTCCAACGTGGTTACGGCACGACCGAACGGTCGGAATTCATTTTAACCGAAGTTAACGGATAATACAATTCAAACGTTCGGTGGAAATTGATTTTATTTTTAAGTTAAGCGAGAAATGACTTAAGTAAAATGGCTTAAGCACGTCAACAGGGGGTATAAAAAGTAAACAAAACGAGAATAAAAATGCACGAAACACAATGTGGACCACCATGGGTGCATAGAATGAATCGAAAAGCTTGGTTCGAGGTACATACCCGTTGAAGATCGAAGAACGATGAAGAACGAATGAAGAACGAATGAAGAACGTTGAAGAACGGTCGAAACCTTTGCGAAATTCCTCACGGAAAACGTTACGGAAACATTTCGGAAGCGCCTCGGCTTAGATTTTCTTCACGGAAACAATTTTTCCAAGCAAATTCGAAAGAGAGAGAAGTGCCAAAGGGGCTGAACCCTTTTCTTCTTCACTTCCTCCCCTATTTATAGCAAAATAGGGGAGGTGGTTGCCGCCCAGCTCGCCCAGGCGAGCCAGGTTGCTTCCTCCAGAAGCAACAGCCTTCTGGAGGAATATTTTGGAGGGCCCAAGTGGGCCTGGGTGCTATTTGCACCCCCATTTTTACTAAGTACACCCCCCTCTGCTTTTTTTGGTGATTCTTTTTTCGTAAAGTTACGGAAACTTACGAATTTCGTAACGATACTTGTTTTCTTTCCATAATGTTACGGAACCTTGCGGATTACGTAATCATCCCCTTTTTGACTTACGGAATGTTACGAAACCTCACTTAATTATGCAACGATGCTTCCATTTGATTTCCGGTGTGTCACGGAAACTTACGGATTGTGCATCAATATTTTTTTGGTTTTTCGGCATGTCCTGGAATTTCACAAATTGCCTAATGATGGGTACCAAGCACCTCACAAGGACCAAAGAAAGGTCGCATGTCATCAAGCAAAGGTCCCCGGACGAAATTAGGGTATGACAGTTGCCCCTCTTTACTTGTCTTTTATTGGAGATAAAAGGGAAGTAAAGATAAGACACTAATTTCGTTCCTCTCGATTTGACGAGAGTCGCGGGTGACTATAAAATCTCCACATGCAAATGACTTGTTGTTCCCAGAATTTCACAAATTGCCTAATGATGGGTGCCAAGCACCTCACAAGGACCAAAGAAAGGTCGCATGTCACCAAGCAAAGGTCCCCGGACGAAAATTAGGGTATGACACTAATTTCGCTCCTCTCGGTTGACGAGAGTCGCGGGTGACCATGACTTGTCGTTCCCGGAATTTCACAAATCGCCTAATGATGGGTGCCAAGCACCTCACAAGGACCAAAGAAAGGTCGCATGCCATCAAGCAAAGGTCCCCGGACGAAAATTAGTGTATGACACTAATTTCGCTCCTCTCGGTTGACGAGAGTCGCGGGTGACCATGACTTTGTGGTTCCCGGAATTTCACAAATCGCCTAATGATGGGTGCCAAGCACCTCACAAGGACCAAAGAAAGGTCGCATGTCATCAAGCAAAGGTCCCCGGACGAAAATTAGTGTATGACACTAATTTCGCTCCTCTCGGTTGACGAGAGTCGCGGGCGACCATGAAATTTCTGCATGTAAATGACTTGTTGTTCCCGGAGGAACAAAAGGTGCAGAAAACTATGTCAGCCTCTGCATGCTATCAAGCGTTCTATCTTACAGATAGCAAAAGAATGTTTATACGGATAACCACTCGGGTATTTCCGCGTATCATCGGGCCCGCCGCCTCTGGATGACACAAGGGTGCAGATAACCGTAAGGTATCTCCGCGTATCATCGGGCCCGCCGCCTCTGGATGATACAAGGGTGCAGAATGACCAAATTTTGTCTCTGCTTGTCATCGGGCCCACCGCCTTTGGATGACAAAAGGGTGCGGATAACCGTAAGGTATCTCCGCGTATCATCGGGCCCGCCGCCTCTGGATGATATAAGGGTGCAGAATGACCAAATTTTGTCTCTGCTTGTCATCAGGCCCGCCGCCTCTGGATGACAAAAGGGTGCGGATAACCGTAAGGTATCTCTGTGTATCATCGGGCCCGCCGCCTCTGGATGATACAAGGGTGCAGAATGACCAAATTTTGTCTCTGCTTGTCATCGGGCCCGCCGCCTCTGGATGATACAAGGGTGCAGAATGACCAAATTTTGTCTCTGCTTGTCATCGGGCCCGCCGCCTCTGGATGACAAAAGGGTGCGGATAACCGTAAGGTATCTCCGCGTATCATCGGGCCCGCCGCCTCTGGATGATACAAGGGTGCAGAATGACCAAATTTTGTCTCTGCTTGTCATCGGGCCCGCCGCCTCTGGATGA